>NW_027412531.1:5750000-6043910 GCF_025532065.1 Leptinotarsa decemlineata | reverse complement strand
TCAAGAATGAAATCAACGTCAATATTGTTCGGGCACGATCCTCTTAATAGAATTTCTTACCCTTCGTTTTTTGTGGCTTTATCTATCGGTGTTTTTTATAGCCAAATCTACTTTTACAACTTTAATGCACTCTTCTGAGTTTATTTATGCACTTCACCAAGTCCGGACACAGATAACTTTGACGAACAAAACTGGATGTCTGAATGTTTTTGTATAATGGATATATAATTGGCTGAGCTGCTGCCAGGACTGCTGCTGCTGCCCAGTTGTTTCCGTGCAGTGTTGATAAGTCTGTACGGCGGCATCAGTGCTCCACCTAAGGCATTGAAGACTGAAATGACTGAATGACTGATATAATGTCAGTATGATCTCCTCAAAAAATGATTTAAACAACAACAACAACATTTCACATAAAAAATCATTTATTTCTACAATAATAACATTCTATTTGCGAACTCACAGGACCATAATACATTGCTCTTTGTAGCGATGACGCAGCTGATGTAGGTGGTGGTGTACCTCATGTCGGTAATGGATGAAACATGGTAAAAAGAATCTGCAAAGCAAATCGATGTTGGTAGTCCTTGGTAATCTATGCCAAACATCCAATAATTCCCCAGGTGTAGATCTCTAATCAATAGTCGATCGATAAAGTTTCAATTCTAAGCATCGGTTAAATCTCGCTAAAATTTATCTCCAACATTTTTGCAGGACATTATGGAGCAGTAACTGTAGGCACAGATGTCCGCAATTACTCTGGTCAAATTTTGATACTGATCATTGTTATATGTAATCGTTTACCCTCAAAATATTGACCAATTCCATTGGAGGTTTGAGTTACCGAAACTATCAAAATATTGTACAGCATTGCCATTTTCAATGTAAGCTACCAATGAGAGCCTTTATTCAATCGAGAATCCAAATTCAATACAGCACATTCTCGCAGTCGAGGACCACGAGTTGGCAACGTGTCGCGCATAAAGACTCCACGAAAATGTGAATTCTCATTTGACGGGCACATTTTGAATTTCCGAATCGTATAATGCTCTATGGGGTAGCTCCAAATCTAGCGTCTTTCGAAAATGAGGATATTATAAGCCCTCACGAAGCCAAATCAAATTCCATATCATTTTCGATGATGTCGCATGTGATGGCCAACAGAAAATTCGCGAATATTATTCTGTATGTAGGCATAAGAACATTGACGCCGCCTATCTTTGTCAGACATATTCAAAAATCCCCAAACAATTGATACGAGACAATTGCAATATGATTGTACTTTTCAAACAGGATGAATATGAATTTGAAACATGATAATAATAATAATAATAAATATACTTTATTGTCTGAAGTCATACTAAATCATTGACAAAGCTTGGCTATAAATAAAGAATATGTCATAACTACTAAACACATAAAATAAATAAACAAATAAATAGATATATCTAATGGTACGTCACCTAGTGGGACAGTCTGGAGAATAAAAAAACAAACAAATAGTATATACGGTAATAACATACTAGAAATTATAATACATGGTTATGCACAGTAATTAAATTACTGGAAGAATTCCTGCAGCGTGTAGTAGGCTCTCTCAGAAAGAAATGTTTTTACAGTTTTTCTGAACTGACTTTCACTAAAGTTTGCCGTCCTAATATCAGTTGGTAAAGTGATTAAACATCTTGCCAGCAATATAGAAGATAGAGTTCCTGGTGAGATTTTTGGAGGGTAATGGGAGTTTCAGTATGTGCCTATTGTTGCGGGTAGCATAATGATTAGGAGTTGAGACAAATTTTGATCTATGTTTATTTACCAGGCAGACCGACTCCAGAATCAATAATGCTATGACCGTGAGTATTTGTTACTTGTGAAAGTTTTCCTGCATGACTCACGGGTGTTTGATTTTATATATAAAACCTTATAGCCCTTTTTTGTAAAATGAGCAATTCATTGAGAAGTGTTGAGTTACACATTCCCCAAAAAGGTATTCCATAACGAAGGTGAGAATCTATAAGAGCGTAATATGCCATTTTTGGCAGTAGCTGGTCCAGTTCATTAGAAATAACTCTCACTGCATAGCAACCAGAAGAGATCTTGCTTTTAAGTTGTTTCACATGTTCATCAATTTAAGATTTTTGTCTATGAGTTCACCTAGGAATTTAGTACAATCTTTATTTCCTATTACGTTTTTGCCAAACGCAGGTTCATTATCGAGCATCTGAAGGATAATAGGTGAGTCTTATCTGTGTTGAGGGATTAATTTGTTCGCATCGCACCACTCTTTTACAATGTTCAAGTCTGAAGATATTATATCATGTAATTCCCTGGTTCCCTTGCCTTTCCTTAGTATAGTGGTTTCATCTGCAAATATAGTGAATTTACCAGATATCTTGACTTTAGTGAGGTCGTTGATATATAATAGGAAAAGGAATGGGGCCGAGCACAGATCCTTGGGGGACTCCGGACGTTATTTCCCGCTATTCGATAGTTCTGTTGTTTTTAACAATCTGATAACGTCCTGAGAGATATGAGTCGAACCATGTGAGAGACACACCTCGGCATCCATACAGTTGAAGTTTTCTTTAGCAGTATCTGGTGATCAACACAGTCAAATGCCTTTGTTAGATCACAAAACACTGCTGCTGTTGTCTTCCAGCATTTATCTCAGAATAGACTTCATAGAGGAGTGAGAAGATTGCATTCATTCGTATTTTTTTTATTCTGAAAACCGAACTGATTTTCACTAATTATTTTATGTAAGTTCAAAAATTCTAACAGACGCTTCTTGACTATTTTTTCGATAATTTTGGCAATGGTTGGAATAAGAGAAATAGGCCGAATAATTTGAGGATATCCAGATCTCCACCTTCATGCAGGGGGATAACAATAGAGGTTTTCAAAAAGGAGGGAAATTCGCCTCTACGAAGGGAGATATTTATTAGTGAAACTAGTATATTGAGGGCACATAAGGGAAGGTTTTGTATTATATTGATTGAAATTTCATCATAGCCTGCTGTTTTCTTGTTTTTGATATATTTTAAGATTTCTATCAGTTCGTGAATGTTTGTGTCATACAAGATAAGGCTTTCACTAATTGTGTATTGTTCCAAGTTTTTTAAGGGGATCATGTGTGGGTGTTATTTTGTTACTTGAGTTTTGTGCAATGGAACAGTAGAAAATCATTTATTGTATTGGGATTTAGCCCTATATCCTTGATTTTTTTCTTTGCTTTTCCCTAATATTCATTTAATAAATTGACCAGGATTCTTTCACCTTACTATCAGAGCCGCTAAGTCTATTATGGTAGTAGTATCCTTCTATAACGCTATAAATACCCAACTTTCGCAGTTAACTTCGATATCTTACGCTGGTGTAGAGGCTAAGGACAATGTTTACGGCACGGAGGATCCAGGTTCGAATCTCATAACTATAAACTTTTTTCAATTAAAATCACGCGTGACAGGGGGCCTGAGCGCTGATGCGGAATCCCAAGGAGGCCGAGTACTAAGGGAGCTGATAGGTTTTAGGTGGAGTACCAAGGGGGCCGAGGGGCAGAGTTCCACGCTTGAATCGCTCGTTCATCCTGCGTCGATGACGTCTTACGTTTCCCCACTCCTGTTCGAACCAAAAATTGCAAAAAGTTCAGCTCCATTGAAAAAATACATGGGATTTTGCGCTCGTTCCCGCCTTGTTCATCTACTCCTAGTTCAAGAGATGTTTACTTTGATGGAAATAACACCTCCAAAATTGCAGACTGACGAAAAAAAAAAAACCGGAGCCTTTGGTTGAATATCTCAATAGCGATGTTACTCAATGTGTAGAAAAATCAGTATCGTGTGACAATCACCAATCCACCTATTCCAAATGACTGGAGTTGCCGATAAAGAAAACAATCTAATTCTGATATTATGATAGCTCCTTACTACATTCAGCACTTCGGTTTCAAATTTCACAGAAAGCCATCAATAATCCTGTTAAAAATAACATGTCACCAGGGCCGTACGAAAAGAAATACCAGGGGGGGAGGGAATCCACATTTTCCCAACCTCATCAGCAAAATTTCCCAACTTTCGAAAAAATGAATGCCAAGGGTTAAGTTACTACTATAATATAATAATTTTCTTACTTAGTATCCAGAGATTGGCTGGATGCTTATGCATTATGCACAAACAAAAATAAATTTTGGTAAATATGAAAATAATAATGGGAATTATTCTATTGTGGACTAAGGTCGTTGGTATTCCACCATATCCACCATGTATAGGAATATTCAATACAAATGAAAGGAAACAACACCCAAATTATATTATGTTTATTGTCTTGTACTATTATTTTTTCTATCTTCACGACCCGAAATTTCCCAACTTTTCAAAGTCGAAAAAATAGCGTAATGTTGAGAATTTTGTGAAATGGTCGAGGCCGAGGAATTAGTTACTACTATAATATATTGATTTTTTTAATCAGATATCCAAGATTGTTTGCTGAATTGAATAAACATCAGACTTTCCAGTTTGTAAGCGTAATGTGAATTACGGTAACCTAAGACTACGTTTCTGAAATAATTTATTATCTGCTAGTCAAAAGTGGCAATTAGTTACTACAACCTCATTAATGATAACACTTAAATGAAACGTTATCGAGACTGTTGCATAGACTCAAAATAAATAGATACATTTTTAAAAACTTTGCATTTTAATTTACTACTTCGCATTCACAGAACTTCCAGTACAAAAAATGACTTATTATTTATTATGTCAACAGAATGCTCTCCAATATGCGTCATAAACAGACTTATGATATAATTTTGCAATAGTGACTCAAATTGAAACTAGTATTGAGCGCTTGTTTGCGCTCTTGAATTTTTTTCTGACAAAGGCACTAACTTTGTCGGCGCTGACCGTGAGCTGCAAACCTTATTCAATTCAGCTATTACTTGGTCACGGTGTACTCAAAAGGCAACCTATGAATCTGCTAAGAATCGATATAATGCGTCGGAACACAGAAGAGTTATATTGAGATGTATTCAATACTATAATTTTTTGAAGACTTTCTTGCTCATTTACCACAAACTGTATTTCTTGAAATCAACCACTTTCATTCTCAGGGTGCGATATCTTGAAATTATTTTCCATGCGTCAAAGTATGTCTTCTCATATGGTCCCCTCTACTGTAACCTTTACCGCAAATGGGGCAATAGTGCGGTTTGGTATCTGTATGATGATACATGTGCCGAGTAAGATCCCATTTGTAATTGAACGTTTTAAAACAATGCACACATTTGAAGGGTTTGTCTCTCCAGTGCCTTTCGACATGTTTCTGCAAGACCTCCTCACTGCTGAATCTTTTGCCGCACTTAACACACCTGAAGGGTTTGTCACCATCATGTATCGATTTTTTATGCTGTCTGAGGTAACATTGCTTAGAAATACATGTTAAATTGATCGCATTCATGTTTATACGTTCCAGAACCGCTGTCCCCTTCGAGTCTATTTCCAGTTGTTTCAAGGCCGAAGCCTCGCTGGTGAGTCAGCTGCATATCCGTCTGCGATCCACCTGAATCTCCAATGGAAGATAATATTCCCCGCATATCTACATTAAGATGTGAGTGCTTTGCTGTTATCCGTTGCTATTTGTCGTCTGATGTGAGTTGGCACTATTCTTCAAAACCATATTTTTATGAATGGCAGAATTATAATGCCGTTTCAAAAAGCCAGAGAGGAAAAATGTCTTTTACAATCAAGACAATTATAGGATATCTGTCCCTCCATAGTAATGGATATGCTGGTAAATTCTCGCAATGTCATAGGAGATGAAGCATTGAAATCATTTGAAGGCTCCAGATGTAGCAATTGTGATGGTGTTTGGCTTATACGGAAATCGATCCCCGGTTGATGACTCCCTTGAGTTTTTTCAAACACAATCTCCGACGTTGACATCGTTTCATCAGTATATTTCGCTCCCTGTTCCATATACTGTTCGAGTTCCTTCGCTGAAATATCGTTTTTTACTGCTGCTGATTGCCTGTCTTGGTTTGACAAGTTCGAGACGTTAGAAAGGAAAGGATAAGGAGAAGTATGGCAATTAAAGGAATTCTGCCCCTCCATAGTACTGGATTCGCCGGTACTTTCTCGCGGTATCATAGGAGAGAAGCACTGAAATCACTCGAAGGCGGTAGACGTAGCATTTGTGATGGTAGTTGCATGATACGGGAATTGATCCTCGGTTGATAACTCACTTGAGTTTCTTCAAATACCGTCTCCAACATTGATATCGCTCCTTCAGTATATTTCGCTGCCTGTTCCACATACTGTTCTGGTTCCTTCGCCGAAATACTGTTTTCTACTGCTGCTGATTGCCTGTCTTGGTTTGACAGGTTCAAGTCTTCAGAAAGTAAAGAACCAGTAGAAAGATCACTGTTCAGAAATGCAACTGCATCCGAACTTGTTGCGAACCCATTCTCAGAGAAAACGTAATTTTCCAAATTATCTAGAATGTTTTCATTGTTATTCTCATTGAAAGATTGTGCGATTTTCAGAATGAAAACTATATCAAATACTAGAAACTAGTCCACAAGCAATTCAAAAATGAATGGTGTTTTCGTAGTCATTCGTTATTAGATATACTGAACAGAAACGTTTTTATGCTATTCAAAGCATAACTGTCGCTAAGCACCAACTATGTGATATGCTCAGATGGATATCATAGAATTTAAATACCATTTTCTGAAATAGTCGTCCGTCCGCATATCGAATTCATTGTATGTCGTTAATAAGATAGGTAACATTTTAATTGAACCATGTAAATATATGATATTATGGTAATTGAGATCAGATAGCAGGTACATGAAATTTAGAATTCACTTATAGAATGTAAAGATTTCTCATTTGGCCAGTTCTAGAAATGACAATGTTTATTTGATATAATAATAATAATAATAATAAGGTTTATTTGGATAAAATTCAACATTATATCTTATAAACTATGTAAAACAATGAACAAGGAGGGAACCGCAAAGCCATTGGCTGTCCGCGGTGAGGGTAGTTTATTAATAGTTTTCGATCGTTTTTCGTGCGTTCACGATCGTTTTTCGTGCGTTTTCGACCGTTTACGTGCGTTTACGGTCGTTTTTCGTGCGCTTTCGATCGTTTTTCGTGCGCTTTCGACCGTTTTGCATACGTTTTCTATTTTTTGTTGAGGGTATCATAAGGCGGTGAGGTTAGATAAAAAAGAGGAAATGATTTGGAAATTTATTATACATTTTTATTTTGGTAATATATCACAAAGCCATTTGTATAAAATATCTACGTTTCGGAGACTGCAATTGTAGTTGTTTCGCTTGCGAATGTGATGCATACAGAGTGAGACACCTTCGTTGTTGTCGAATGTTGGAACCATCCATGTTGTATTGTCATAGCCCTCCAAATTCACAACGCGTGTCGGTATATTCAACTCGTGAAATTTTTCAGTTAGAAAGTCATGTTTTTGATGTCCTCGCATACAAATGACATCGCCACCTTGTAGATTTTCCATGAGGATGGCATCCAATTGATTATATTCCACAAAGCCAGAGGAATACCTCAATCCGTGAATGTTTCGCTCCAAGTAACAGGCGGTACGGCGATCTTCTTTATCTCAAACTGAAAAATGGTGTGTTTGGAAGCAATAAAAAGTTACTACAATGAATTCCAATCCTAATGGCTATTTCTTTAGGATGGAATTTTTGCTCGACGGTGAAGCCTTGAATATCTACAACAGCTATTCTCATGTTGACTCTTCGATTGATACTGAAGCAAAATCACATGTTCAGTTCATTTTTTTAAAATTTCGCTGAGTGGGAGGTGTTCTATGACAGTGTCGTGCACAATTATGCAATAGGCTCTAGTATTTTGAGGCAATCCCGCGGATGCTTCGATTTCAAGTTTTACATCAACACTGGAATTTTTGATGCTCTCATCCCTTCTGGAACAATCGATGACAAGAGAGAGCTTTGTCCGTAAAGACGGTGGAAGTGAGAAGAGGATTATGTTGATTGGTTATTTTGAAGCTGAGACCAAATTGTGAGTAGTTGAAATAAGCTTGCGAAAAATTCCCCTTTGCAAAATTCAAATGCATATTTTCCTTGGGTAATTCTCACCGTTAAGAGTGAGCGTTATATTGGTAATATTCGGATGATTGAATATTGTTGGATCATTGTTGACTTTAGTGTAGTCACGATTTTTTTGACAGCGAGGGCTTTCGAGGAACGAAGAAGTCTTAACGGCCCATATTTCATTTTTTGCACCTTGTGTGAGAGCAGGCAGCATATGAAGTTTCCATTTTCTGAACGGTATGAGAATAGGAGTGTCTGCTTGGATAGCTTTCAAAAGTTGCAATTTAATTTGATCATGCGGAAAGAGTCGTTTAACTTTCAGTTCGATATTTTCAATTTCCAATTTAACTTCCGTTTTCGATGTTAGTGCAGCAGGAGTCTCTTCTATTTTGAAACAGTTGCTATCATCTCCAGCTCGTACTAATCGAATGGTATGTTTACCGTAGGAAACACACTGATAATCGTTGAAGATATTCAAAAAATGTTTGATGGGTATGAGCATGTTGAATGTTAGATGAGTTGTGTTGATGACGCCTGTATTGTTGGGAAAAGTCCAACCGGAGGTGGCCAAGTGTTTGATATCTTCGTCGGTGTAGATGAGAAAGCCTCTAACAGTACTAACAATTCCAAGTTCACGAACTGCTTCCAATTCCTTACCACTCTGCTCATAACTGGCAGATTGAAACATGAAAGCACCAGCATTGTTTACGAATGACACCTTACCGTCCCCTTTAGTCTTCTCAACTTTTCCACTAATGAACAGCAGACTATCGTACAAAGCATCGTAGGCATCAGATTGATTGATGTTGATTTCAACAACATCGTTGTTGCGAAAAAATTTGACATATGGATAGTAGGTCCGCCATTCTACCTTTTGTATAGACTCATCGATTTGCGGTTTTCGAAAAATGTTGAACACTTGATTGGACAACATGATAACCAAGAGATTCCAGAAACAATTTATTTTCCGTTGTCAATAGTTGTCGACTAGTGAAGGACTTGGTGAAGACTGACTTGGGGTATGGAGGTGTATTATTTTTATAGATAGTCAGCACCATACATCCGCTTCAATTCCGAACGAATTATTATTTCTTCGTTTCGGAAATCTATGAGCCTAGAATGTTGGTCGAGCACTCTCTGCGTGATATTGTTTATTTCGTCTCTATGTGCAATAGGTAGGTAAATGGGATGATTAGGTATTTCGTCAATTTCATACCCGGATCAACACCAACAGCAAATTCGTATATCGTATGAGTCGGTGTGTCGTTGTAGAAGGCTCCAAACGTTATGTTGCTATCTATGTGTATGGTGCGTACTTTAATGATATCACAGGTAGATCGGATTCGTGATGTAAGTTTGGTTTGAGAACAGTAGATGAAAACCCCAGTATGTGAGCCAAGCTATTCGCAGGTTGGAAATCAATCGAGTGCTTCAGACAGAATATTTCACTTTTCAGCGTATTATTATTCGGTTTCAGATAGGAAAAGTCCCCAGGGTTTTCTTTGAACGTTTTTGGCGTGACGTATTTGTTTATTAATTCTTCAATGTCACCAATTCGTAAGATCCAATTTCTGTTTAGTTTTGTCAGCGTTTTTCATAGTAGTAGAATTTCGTACCTTCTTCAATGTTGGGTATACTGTTGTACGAATGAAAACTGAGCAAAGCCAAAGTATATTCAGCAGCTGATATATGTGGTGGTACCTCATGTCGGTAATGGATGAAACATGGTAAACGAATCTGCAAAGCAAATCGATGTTGGTAGTCCTTTGGTAATCTATGCCAAACATCCAATAATCCCAAGGTTTAGCATTCTCAATCAAATAGTCGATCGATAAAGTTTTCAATTCAGCATCGGTTTTAATCTCGCAAAGATTTATCTCCAACAATTTTTGCAGACATTATGGAGCAGAAACTGTAGGCACAGATGTCCGCAATTACTCTGTTCAAAATTTTGATACTGATCATTGTTATATGTAATCGTTATACCCCCTCCAAAATATCTGATCAATTCCATTGGAGGTTTGAGATTACCGAAACTATCAAAATATTGTACAGCATTGCCTTTTTAATGTAAGCTACCCAATGAGTGCCTTTATTCAATCGAGAATCCAAATTCAATACAGCACATTCTCGCAGTCGAGGACCACGAGTTGGCAACGTTTCGCGCATAAAGACTCCACGAATATGTGGAATTCTCATTTGACGGGCACATTTTTGAATTTCCGAATCGTATAATGCTCTATGGGGTAGCTTCAGTAGGAGTTTTTTTTGCTTTTTCAGGTAAAGACCTCGCCCTTTGCGTTGCTGTTGTTTCTTTAGGAACTTTGATCTTTGATCTTCTTGAAGTTTCATTTTGGCATTTTTAGCATCTATTACGGTTTTTGCGATAGCGCCTGCTCCACCTGCCAACGAACCCAAAGCTGAAAGGGCACCGAATATAGGTATGAGGGGGAGGATTCCTTCAGATTTTGCTTCGAATGGTATTATCCTAGGTATCCGTATATTCTTACGTCCTCCAGCTTGACTCAATGCCATTTTAGCAGCTCGCAAAGCCGAAGCACTAGATTTCTTAATATTGGTAGGATGTGGCTTCCAATTCTTAGTAATTTTTTGAAGCATATTACGTCGAAAGGACAATCCCATGCCGAGCTTACGTTTCGCTTTCTTTGTTGTAGTTACGAGCCAAGCTGCAGCTTTTTCACCAAATCTAGCGTCTTTCGATTTAACGCGTTCCCAAGCTCTATTTTCCAATACTTGATCTGCTTTATGGCGGTCTTCTAATGAGTCGCTTCGAGAGTACGCGATATCGTGATCTTTACAATATTCGTCCAAAGGATTTACACGGTGTCACCGCGTTCCAACCTCTTTTTCAATTTGGTGTCTGATCCGCAAAACTGATAACCAGGTAGATGTAATTCGAACGGGAGCTTATTGATGATCGAATTGATGACACCTGCACCGGAGTAAGTTAACATTGAGAATTATTGGGTGATGACTGTGATGTTTTTATTTATAACCGTATCGCACTCATTATCCAGCATCACATCATAAAAGTCGTTCAACAAGACAAGACATTACCTATTGAAAATTTAGACTTTTTGAATGAAGCCAACAATAGTAGTGTAGTTGGGAAGCATTCGTTTCGTGCAATAATTTGTGGGCCGAGTGGTTGTGTAAAGACAAACGCTATCGTAACATTGCTATTCCACCCGAATGGCGCCAAATTTGAAAATATCTACGTATATTCAAAATCATTGTATTAACCTAAATATCAAGTGGTTCAAGAAATTTTCAGTAAAGTCAAGGGTTGGGATATTATCCGTTCAGGGAAAATGAGGATATCATAAGCCCTCACGAAGCCAAATCAAATTCCATATTCATTTTGGATGATGTCGCATGTGATGGCCAACAGAAAATTCGCGAATATTATTCTGTATGTAGGCATAAGAACATTGACGCCGCCTATCTTTGTCAGACATATTCGAAAATCTCCAAACAATTGATACGAGACAATTGCAATATGATTGTACTTTTCAAACAGGATGAAATGAATTTGAAACATGTATTCGATGAACACGTCTCTCCCGACATGTCTTTCGATGAATTCAAGAGAATGTGTGCCGAATGTTGGCAACATCAATATGGAACCGTTGTAATAATGAAAGATTTCGATAAGAATGGTGGACGTTATCGTCAAGGATTCGACAAATATATAAGTATACACAGTGCGTGATGTAGTATCATTCACCATCACGAAACCGTTGAGCAAAGAAGTTGATGTTATTCGAAAGAATAACATCAACGAAATTGCACGCATCATTCGAAAAAAATATTTGGCTCTATTCCATTGAGGAAAATTGCTAACAAAACAGCAACACAGTCAGCTAGTACCCTATTGAGAACTGAGGCAAAAACCGAAGTCAAGCAAGAGACAGTGGAAGAGTCTGAAACGACTCCATTCCAATCCCTCGTACATGTTGCAGGTACAGATGAGGATGACGATGATGATGAAAACGTCTTTAGTGGGTATGCAGAAGACGAACAAGACGACAACGTTGCGTCAGGCATAAATGAAGAAGTTTTAGAAGAATATATCAATCAATATCCGATAATGTCTCAACCGTACATTAAAAAACATTGGGAAAATGACAAGGAAATCGACAAAGTATACGGTCCCATATATGATGGGGTATCTTTAAAATGGTTCCAGGCCAGAAGGAAATCGATTTTGACAAGCGTAGCGGATACATAAAATTGGCTGGGTATCACTGGAAAGGAACACCCGGTATATATGAACTGTTATTTCTCATTGCAACACGTTCCACATTTGAAGATAAGTATATTTCATGCAGACATATGACTGGACATGGTAAACAACAGTTTATAGAATGCGTGAATACTGTGAATTGGAAAATATTTCACGAAATAAACAAGCCTGATGAATCTACAAACTTCCTGGTGAACACGTTATCAACATTGTATAATAAATGTTTTGTCAAAAAAATTATAAAAATATCCACGCAGAATTACAAAGAGTTTGTTTTCTTTAATGATATGCAATAATTGAAATGCACCTTGGATGCTGTCAAAATCATCGGAATCGGACGACCGGAAGTGGAAACTGAAAGTGGTCGTTTTTTGATGGATTCGAATCCTTCCCACCCTAAGGAATCCAAATATATCATATGTTTCAGTATACAATGGTTTTTTCATTTCCCTTGTCAATAAATTCTGCGTTTTGCATCAAGCTTCTGCAATTGGAATAGACTTATAGTTGTTCATAACCCAACATTTTTCAATTCCAAGTTTTTTCAGTGATTTTTGTTGAATTTGCAATTTTTTCTATGCTATTTCACATTGGGCGTTTGATGTACTGCACGTTGAAATTCAACTATCATTAACAAATATTTTGTTTAGTACCCTTATGACATGTTGCGTCATCTTCGATTTCTCTTCGTCGTTGACAGTTGTGCTATTATTTCTTGTAATTACTCATTAATTTCCACAAATTATCACACACGCCATCACCTCCCACGGTGACTACGTCACTTTCAAGGTTTCAATGTTTCATCACTATTATTATTATTATTTGATCCACATTCTCCAGTTCAATTTCATCTAGCACAATCAATCGAGCGATATTTGATTTCTCCATTCTGATTAGCTGGCCGACACTACTCTTCAACAGAAGTTTGGTTGAGTGTTCCACAAGTTTCCGTTCTAGAGTCTGAGAATTCGCGAAATGAATCTTCATATGACAAAGCATGAACTTTAGTCATTTCCTGATGATGCTAACTTGGTTAGCGGAACGCGTTAAATGATAAATGACTGTCATATTTAAACACAAATAACGGTTACGACAATAACGATGAAACGATAACGAATAAACGCACGGAAAACGGTCGAAAACGCAAGAAAAACGATCGAAAACGATCAAAAACGCACGAAAAACGATCGAAAACGCACGGAAAACGGTCGCACGCAAAACAGTACCTCCTCGACACCTTTGGTGTCATTTCCTTCTTCTCCTGATGATGCTAACTTGGTTAACAAAGATACGAGACTTCCGACATGTTGGAACGCTGGAATTTTGTTGAATCGACATGTTTTTTTTTTTTCAATGATGTATTTCAAAACGCCCTGTATACACAATAATATCATATTTCAAATCGACATGTTTCTTCCTATATTTTGACGCACCCTGTACACTTCGACGTCATATTTGATTTTCAAAGATGTATTTTGAGATACCTTATACACATTGAGGGATCGCACGTTGAAAACTTACAGCCTCGTGGAACTCTTATGTTTTTTCTCAAATGATGTATTTTGAAGCACCCTGTACACTTTGACGCCGTGTTTGTTATAACATTGAGAGATCGCACTTTGAAACGATACAGCCTCATCAATCTGTAATGTTTTTTCTCAAATAGGATTCATCATTACTAATATATAACTTTCACGCTTCCAATTTTCATCAAAACCGGTAACGCTACATTGTTCCATAAACAACGATTTATTGTACAACCGGCGACGCCGAACCTGCCATGCTGACATGTATTGACATTTGACAGATGCAGTCTCATAAGTCTAGTGTTTACAGTGTCCTTCTTCAACCAATAGATAGTTCAGCTAGTGACTCATAGATGACTCTGTGTGTTCTATAACTTTTGTTGTATTCATATATTTTTGTATCGATGAATCGAGCGCTTATCTTTGTGGGGTTACTGATAACAGGACATGAAACAATTCTGTACGATAAATTATTCAAATGAATCTCTCGATATCCTATACGCAAAGCCACGTAAATTTTTGAATCGATTACGTCACACGCGTCTCTCTCTCTTACACACACATACAGATCTTTATATGAAAAATTATGAAAATAGCGTAATGTTGAGAATTTTGTGAAATGGTCGAGGCCGAGGAATTAGTTACTTCTATAATATATTGATTTTTTTACTCAGATATCCAAAGATTGTTTGCTGAATTGAATAAACATCAGACTTTCCAGTTTGTGAGCGTAATGTGAATTACTGGTAACCTATGACTACGTTTCTGAAATAATTTATTATTTGCTAGTCAAAAGTGGCAATTAGTTACTACACCCTCATTAATGATAACACTTAAATGAAACGTTATCGAGACTGTTGCAAAGACTCAAAATAAATATACATTTTTGAAACTTTTCATTTTAATTTATTACTTCGCATTCACAGAACTTCCAGTACAAAAATGACTTATTATTTATTATGTCAACAGAATGCTCTCCAATATGCGTCATAAACAGACTTATAATATAATTTTGCAATAGTGACTCAAATTGAAACTAGTATTGAGTGCTTTTTTGCTAGCCTTCCGGGACTAACATGTTTGAGTGGAATTCGGGGACTAACATCGGTCTCAGAGACCGACACACAAAAAAAGGTTTTATGTTTTCAATAATCATCAGTTGAAGCATTTTATAGTTAGGGTAGGGTATAAAAAGACATTTAGAGCATGTTGTATAATTATTGAAAATTTACAAGAAAGTATTATAAACTTTTCAAAAACATATAAAATAAAAAACGTATGACCCAACTTTAAGTAGTAAAAACTATAATTGTAACTTTTTCGTAAAAAAGTAGAGCAATATATATTCAAAATATGTTAGTAATTTAACCTAAACAATAGACCCAATTGTTAGAATTGGCAGAAACTGAAATTCTGTTGTTAAAGTTCATCAAATTTTTCGATGCATTCCTTGCATGTGGGGGTTAGATGTTCCAAACACATACATTTATTGCACCTTTGACAGCCAAATTTGGTTTTCCTACTTTTTTTAGAGGAACAGTAGAAACAACGTCCATGTGCAGGAAGTGTAGGAGTTTGATTTTCATCAATAGTGTAGATTTCGTGTATTCTCAGTTGACACGCTTTTTAACATGAGCATCTACCAATTGATATCCAAGATCTTCTATAAATGATCTTCTTGGAATCGGAGGTTTATCTTTATTACTATTATTTTGGTGTATTATATAGGAGTTAATAGAAGCTATGTTCAAGGCACCATACAAAATTACCATAGGCCAACGCCGTGTACTTCTTGCACAATCATAAGCTGCACATAATTTGTCAACGGTGTCCACTCCACCTTTTGTACGATTGTAGTCAATTATAATTTGTGGCTTATTTGTTTCACTATCAAGCGAATCATCTTCCCTGTGCCAGGTCGAGAGGAGAATTACATTTTTTATTTTTCTTTTTCGGAATGTACCACAGTAGGGTACACTTTTCTTGATACCCGAATATAGTTGTTCCTTCAGTTTCATTTCGTTAGGAATTTGTGGTTTGTTTTTTCTCAGTGTACCTGTAACTGTCAGCCCATAATCATTCAATAGTTTATAAGCTAAGGCAGTAGAACTAAAACAATTTTCCATAGTAACATTTCGGTGTGAGCCCCATATGGGTTGGCATAACCTTGGCACTAGTGAAATATTGGATGTATCTAAACTATATGGACCCACTATTTGTGTACCACAATAGATCTCCATTTCAGCAGTGTATAACACTTTTGCGTCTACTAAAGAATAAACTTTCAACCCATATTTGTTGAGTTTACATGGAATATAGACTCTGAATCCACAGCGACCTCTAAATGACCACAACATTTCATCCACAGTTACATACTTCGACAGCGAGAAATATTTGGGCAAATTTTCATTTAGTTCTTCAAAAAATTCTCTTACTGCTGCTAGTTTATCTAATTTTACCTTCTCTGTTCTTGTAGTAACATCGTCCATTCGGATATTTTGCAGCAAAAACTTGAACCTTTCAAGGGACATTGTCAATCTGAAAATCTCTATTCCCATGCCATTGGATCTGAACAGATCGCGTATATTTTGGCGACCACTTTTTGATTTTCCAGAAATATAAGGCAGCCCAAGTAGGGCTTTCAGTTCATCAATATCAGTGAGTCTGGCTGTTCTATATTCCTTAGAATATTGTTTCCTTTCAATTTATCTGTTAGTGTGGACGACAATTCTTTCTATCATGGTGTCAGTGATAAATAAACTCCATATTTCAATTGCAGTTTTTTTCTCTTTTGCTAAACCTTTTACTCCTGGTAACCTTATTATAATATTATCTGACCGTGTTCTTACATTTGGATATCTGGTAAAATGTTTTCTCCATCTGGTGCCATCTTTGGAAACTACAGTCACTGTCTTCAGCTGATTCTATATCGCTATCTACCTCTTCAAAGAGTTGTTGAAGACTTCTGATTTCTTCCTCGTAACACCATGAAGACATTTTTATCTGAAACCATTAACCAACTATTAAAAAAATATAACATTTCCAAGAAAAAAAATTTTATCTTACCACTTTACTGAATCAAAACAGTTACGGGACGACTAACATCGGTCTTCGAGACGGATCACGTAAAATCTCAAATGAGGAAAACAGTCACAACATCCACCTTTGACACTTCAGCAGACTGTTCTGAGAAGGGCAAAATTGTAACGTTGGCAATTAGGCCGTATTCGGAATATTTCGTAATCGTCGGTCTCAGAGACGTACTGTTAGTCCCGGAAGGCTAGGAGAGGAAAGTCTCTTGAATTATTTTCTGACAAGGGCACTAACTTTGTCGGCGCTGACCGTGAGCTGCAAACCTTATTCAATTCAGCTGTTCCTTGGTCACGGTGTACCCAAAGGCTAACCTATAAATCTGCTAAGAATCGATATAATGCCTCGGAACACAGAAGAGTTATATTGAGATGTATTCTACAATTTTTTGAAGACTTTCTTGCTCATATACCACAAACTGTATTTCTTGAAATCAACCACTTTCATTCTCAGGGTGCGATATCTTGAAATTATTTTCCATGCGTCAAAATATGTCTTCTCATATGGTCCCCTCTACTGTAACCTTTACCGCAAATGGGGCAATAGTGCGGTTTGGTATCTGTATGATGATACATGTGCCGAGTAAGATCCCATTTGTCATTAAACGTTTTAAAACAATGCACACATTTGAAGGGTTTGTCTCTCCAGTGCTTTTCGACATGTTTCAGCAAGACCTCCTCACTGCTGAATTTTTTGCCGCACTTAACACACCTGAAGGGTTTGTCACCATCATGTATCGATTTTCTATGCTGTCTGAGGTAACATTGCTTAGAGAAATACATGTTACATTGATCGCATTCATGTTTATACGTTCCAGAACCGCTGTCCCCTTCGAGTCTATTTCCAGTTGTTTCAAGGCCGAAGCCTCGCTGGTGAGTCAGCTGCATATCCGTCTGCGATCCACCTGAATCTCCAATGGAAGATGACATTTCCCGCATAACTCCATTAAGATGTGAGTGCTTTGCTGCTCCGTTGCTATTTGTCGTCTGATGTGAGTTGGCACTATTCTTCAAAATCATATTTTTATGAATGGCAGAATTATAATGCCGTTTCAAAAAGCCCAGAGAGGCAAAATGTCTTTTACAATCAAGACAATTATAGGATATCTGTCCCTCCATAGTAATGGATATGCTGATAAATTCTCGCAATGTCATAGGAGATGAAGCATTGAAATCATTTGAAGGCTCCAGATGTAGCAATTGTGATGGTGTTTGGCTTATACGGAAATCGATCCCCGGTTGATGACTCCCTTGGGTTTTTTCAAACACAATCTCCGACGTTGACATCGCTTCATCAGTATATTTCGCTCCCTGTTCCTTCGCTGAAATATCGTTTTTTACTGCTGCTGATTGCCTGTATTGGTTTGACAGGTTCGAGACGCTAGAAAGGAAAGGATAAGGAGAAGTATGGCAATTAAAGGAATTCTGCCCCTCCATAGTACTGGATTCGCCGGTACTTTCTCGCGGCATCATAGGAGAGAAAGCACTGAAATCACTCGAAGGCGCTAGACGTAGCATTTGTGATGGTGGTTGCATGATACGGGAATTGATCCTCGGTTGATAACTCACTTGAGTTTCTTCAAATACCGTCTCCAACATTGATATCGCTCCTTCAGTATATTTCGCTCCCTGTTCCACATACTGTTCTGGTTCCTTCGCCGAAATACTGTTTTCCACTGCTGCTGATTGCCTGTCTCGGTTTGACAGGTTCAAGTCTTCAGAAAGTAAAGAACCAGTAGAAGGATTACTGTTCAGAAATGCAACTGCATCCGAACTTGTTGCGAACCCATTCTCAGAGAAAACGTAATTTTCCAAATTATCTAGAATGTTTTCATTGTTATTCTCCATTGAAAGATTGTGCGATTTTCAGAATGAAAATTATATCAAATACTAGAAACTAGTCCACAAGCAGTTCAAAAATGAATGGTGTTTCTCGTAGTCATTCGTTATTAGATATACTGAACAGAAACGTTTTTATGCTATTCAAAGCTAAGCACCAACTATGTGATATGCTCATCCATTTTCTGAAATAGTCGTCCGTCCGCATATCGAATTCATTGTATGTCGTTAATAAGATAGGTAACATTTCAATTGAACCATGTAAATATAATGATATCTTGGTAATTGAGATCAGAAAGCAGGTACATGAAATTTAGAATTTACTTACAGAATGTAAAGATTTCTCATTTGGCCAGTTCTAGAAATGACAATGTTTATTTGATATAAAAATAATAATAATAATATTTTTATTAATAGTTTATAATAGTTATTTCTTTCCTTAAGTATTTTTAATTAAAATCATGAAATACAATGTAGGTTGCAAATTTTTAACATATATATAAAATTGATGCAGTAAAATTTTGTAAAACAAGATAGAAATATAACAATAGTAAATATAAATCATTACAATACTAAAAGCATATTATAGATCAATAAATTGAAAGAGTACTATAGAATTAGTAATAATGTTTAGTTACCAAGTGCATGGATATGGTGAAGTTTACAGAATAAACCTACAGTAAACAAACATGTATCTCACAGAAACTCGAGGTTGTACATGGGAATCCGGTGAGTACACATGTATCATAGCCATAAAATGCAATTTCCATGTCAGTTGGCAATTAAATAACTATTCCTTTTACATATGTATACCTTAATTGATGAATTTATTTGATAACACGAATTTAAATCTAATGTATATTTCTCATTTACAATTCAGGAAATCATCTACATTATTTCTCTGCAAACTGAATATATATTGTTTTATCCTTTTTTTGATGACACTGATAGAATTCGTCATGATTATTTCTTTTTTCAAGTTTTCAGGAACATGGTTGAATACCCTTTGGCATAAGTAATAGTGATTTCTCTGGCCAAGATTCCTTTTAGTTGCAGTTGTTTTCGTATACAAATTTGATTTTTGTCTAGTTTGGTATGTGTGGTCTAATTTTTCTAGTATGTTATTTTTGTTTTTATAGGTATGTAACATAATGTTGAAAAAGTGAAGTTGCCTCAAGTCATGAATCTTTGTTTCAATAAATAGTCTTTCAGATGGGTAATTCCTCACTTTTTTATGGATCATTTTTAGGAAGTATTTTTGCAAAATTATTAACTGTTTCAGGTGTACTTCTAAGGCACTTCCCCAAACCAGGATCCCATACTGCAGTCTCGACTCGATAAGGGCATAGTACAATATTCTCAAAGTAGATGAACAAGACGGATTCTGGCGCAAACGGGAGTGGGGAAACGTCATCGAAATCGACGCAGGATGGAACGAGTATAGTAGCGATTTAAGCGTGGAACTCCGCCCCTCGGCCCCCTTGGTACTCCACCTAACCTATTGGCCCCCTTGGTACTCCACCTAACCTATCAGCTCCCTCAGCCCCCTTGTCACGTTCCAGTCACGTGATTTTAATTAAAAAAAGTTTATAGTTATGAGATTCGAACCTGGGTCGTCCGCGCCGTAGACATTGTCCTTAGACTCTACACCATCGTAAGATATTGAAGTTAACTGCGAAAGTTGGGTATTTAAAGCGTTAGTTTTGTCAGGACCAAAATTGACTCATCCATTATACTTGACAGCATTTTTATTTTTGATTTCCGTAGAATGTAATCGTCATTATCATATTGAAGATAGGGAAATATACTTAGATTTGGGAAATATTATTATTTCATGTAATGATGTGTATGTGTATGTAAGAGTGGGAGACGCATGTGACGTAATCGATGCAAAGAGAGATGGAGATGGTATCGAGATTTACCGATTGCTAGTGCAAGCAGGTGTTGCCAGTTGTAAAATAAATCAATGTTTATGGAGTAATGTAGCGTTGCTGGTTTGAAAATTAAGTTATAGAACACACAGAGTCATCTATGAGTCACTAGCTGAACTATCTATTGGTTGAGGAAGGACACGACAACCTGCGATCCGTCATTGTATACGGGGTGTCTCAAAATACATCATTGAAAACAAATATGACGTCGAAGTGTACAGGGTGCGTCAAAATATACCATTTAAGAAAAAACATGTCGGTTCAACAGAAGTCTAGCATTCCAACATGCCAAAAGGGCACTACATCTCGTATCTTTGTTAACCAAGTTAGCATCATCAGGAGAGAGAGGAGATTCAAAAGTGTCGAGAGGTTAAGCGTTGTGGACTCAACGTGAGGGCAATGGGAGAGCGAAGTATTTGACAATGACATTTCAAAATACGTTGTTTTCCGTGCGTTTTCGACCGTTTTACGTGCGTTTACGGTCGTTTTTCGTGCACTTTCGATCGTTTTTCGTGCGCTTTCGACCGTTTTGCATACGTTTTCTATTTTTTGTCGGGGGTATCATAAGGCGGTGAGGTTAGATAAAGAAGAGGAAATGATTTGGAAATTTATTATACATTTATATTTTGGTAATATATCACAATGCAATTGTAGTTGGTTCGCTTGCGAATGTGATGCATTCGTTGTTGTCGAATGTGGGAACCATCCATGTTGTATTGTCATAGCCCTCCAAATTCACAACGCGTGTCGGTATATTCAACTCGTGAAATTTTTCAGTTAGAAAGTCATTGTTTTGATGTCCTCGCACATAAATGGCATCGACACCTTGTAGATTTTCCATTAGGATGGCATCCAATTGATTATATTCCACAAAGCCAGAGGAATACCTCAATCCGTGAATGTTTCGCTCCAAGTAACAGGCGATACGGCGATCTTCTTTCCTCAAACTGGGAAATGGTGTGTTTGGAAGCAATAAAAAGTTACTACACTGAATTCCAATCCTAATGGCTATTTCTTTAGGATGGAATTTTTGTTCGACGGTGAAGCCTTGAATATCTACAACAGCTATTCTCATTTTGACTCTTCGATTGATACTGAAGCAAAATCATGTTCAGTTCCATTTTTATCAATTTCGCTGAGTGGGAGGTGTTCTATGACAGTGTCGTGCACAATTATGCAATAGGCTCTAGTATTTTGAGGAAATCCCTCGGATGCTTCGATTTCAAGTTTTACATCAACACTGGAACTTTTGATGCTCTCATCCCTTCTGGAACAATCGATGACAAAGAGAGCTTTGTCCGTAAAAACGGTGGAAGTGAGAAGAGGATTATGTTGATTGGTTATTTTGTAGCTGAGACCAAATTGTGGGTAGTAGAAATAAGCTTGCGAAAAATTCACCTTTGCAAAATTCAAATGCATATTTTCCTTGGTGTAATTCTCACCGTTAAGAGTGAGCGTTATATTGGTAATATTCGAATGATTGAATATTGTTGGATCATTGTTGACTTTAGTGTAGTCACGATTTTTTTGGAAACATACAATTACATAGCGAGGGCTTTCGAGGAACGAAGAAGTCTTGACGGCCCATATTTCATTTTTTGCACCTTGTGTGAGAGCAGGCAGCATATGAAGTTCCCATTTTCTGAACGGTATGAGAATAGGAGTGTCTGCTTGGATAGCTTTCAAAAGTTGCAATTTAATTTGATCATGCGGAAAGAGTCGTTCAACTTTTCCAATTTAACTTCCGTTTTCGGTGTTAGTGCAGCAGGAGTCTCTTCTATTTTGAAACAGTTGCTACCATCTCCAGCTCGTACTAATCGAATGGTATGTTTACCGTAGGAAACACACTGATAATCGTTGAAGATATTCAAAAAATGCTTGATGGGTATGAGCATGTTGAATGTTAGATGAGTTGTGTTGATGACGCCGGTATTGTTGGGAAAAGTCCAACCGGAGGTGGCCAAGTGTTTGATATCTTCGTCGGTGTAGATGAGAAAGCCTCTAACAGTACTAACAATTCCAAGTTCACGAACTGCTTCCAATTCCTTACCACTCTGCTCATAACTAGCAGATTGAAACATGAAAGCACCAGCATTGTTTACGAATGACACCTTACCGTCCCCTTTAGTCTTCTCAACTTTTCCACTAATGAACAGCAGACTATCGTACAAAGCATCGTAGGCATCAGATTGATTAATGTTGATTTCAATAACATCGTTGTTGCGAAAAGATTTAACATATGGATAGTAGGTCCGCCATTCTACCTTTTGTATGGACTCATCGATTTGCGGTTTTCGAAAAATGTTGAACACTTGATTAGACAACATGATAACCAAGAGATTCCAGAAACAATTTATTTTCCGTTGTCGATAGTTGTCGACTAGTGAAGGATTTGGTGAAGACTGACTTGGGGTATGGAGGTGTATTATTTTTATAGATAGTCAGCACCATACTTCCGCTTCAATTCCAAACGAATTATTATTTCTTCGTTTCGGAAATCTATAAGCCTAGAATGTTGATCGAGCACTCGCAGCGTGATATTGTTTATTTCGTCTCTATGTGCAATAGGTAGGTAAATGGGGTGATTAGGTATTTCGTCAATTGCATACCCCGGATCAACACCAACAGCAAATTCGTATATCGTATGAGTCGGTGTGTCGTTGTAGAAGGCTCCAAACGTTATGTTGCTATCTATGTGTATGGTGCGTACTTTAATGATATCCACAGGTAGATCGGATTCGTGATGTAAATTTGGTTTGAGAACAGTAGATGAAAACCCCAGTATGTGAGCCAAGCTATTTGCAGGTTGGAAATCAATCGAGTGCTTCAGACAGAATATTTCACTTTTCAGCGTATTATTATTCGGTTTCAGATAGAAAAAATCCTCAGGGTTTTCCTTGAACGTTTTAGGCGTGATGTATTTGTTTATTAATTCTTCAATGTCACCAATTTCGTAAGATCCAATTCCTGTTTAGTTTTGTCAGCGTTTTCATAGTGGTAGAATTTCGTACCTTCTTCAATGTTGGGTTTACTGTTGTACGAATGGAAACTGAGTAAAGCCAAAGTATATTCAGAATCAGAATCTAATCGAATGGGTGGATTGAAATCGATGGAGAGCGTCGAAGAACGACTCGTTAGCGTTAATATCATAGACATGACTGATATAATGTCAGTATGACATCTCCTCAAATAATGATTTAAACAACAACAACAACATTTCACATAAAAATCATTCATTTCTACAATAATAACATTCTATTTGCGAACTCACAGGACCATAATACATTGCTTTTTGTAGCGATGACGCAGCTGATGTAGGTGGTGGTACCTCATGTCGGTAATGGATGAAACATCGTAAACGAATCTGCAAAGCAAATCGATGTTGGTAGTCCTTTGGTAATATATGCCAAACATCCAATAATTCCCAAGGTTTAGCATTCTCAATCAAATAGTCGATCGATAAAGTTTTCAATTCAGCATCGGTTAAATCTCGCAAAGGTTTATCTCCAACCATTTTTTCAGACATTATGGAGCAGAAACTGTAGGCACAGATGTCCGCAATTACTCTGGTCAAAATTTTGATACTGATCATTGTTATATGTAATCGTTATACCCCCTCCAAAATATCTGACCAATTCCATTGGAGGTTTGAGATTACCGAAACTATCAAAATATTGTACAGCATTGCCGTTTTTAATGTAAGCTACCCAATGAGAGCGTTTATTCAATCGAGAATCCAAATACAATACAGCACATTCTCGCAGTTGAGGACCACGAGTTGGCAACGTGTCGCGCATAAAGACTCCACGAAAATGTGGAATTCTCATTTGACGGGCACATTTTTGAATTTCCGAATCGTATAATGCTCTATGGGGTAGCTCCAAATCTAACGTCTTTCGATTTAACGCGTTCCCAAGCTCTATTTTCCAACACTTGATCTGCTTTATGGCGATCTTCTAAAGAGTCGCTTTGAGAGTACGCGAAATCGTGATCTTTACAATTATCGTCCAAAGGATTTACACCGGTATCACCGCGTTCCAATCTCTTTTTCAATTTGGTGCCTGATCCGCAAAACTCATAACCAAGTAGATGTAATTCGAACGGGAGCTTATTGATGATCGAATTGACGACACCTGCACCGGAGAAGTCAACATTCAAAATGATTGGGTGATGACTGTGATGTTTTTATTTATAACCGTATCGCACTCATTATCCAGCATCACATCATAAAAGTCGTTCAACAAGACAAGACATTACCTATTGAAAATTTAGACTTTTTGAATGAAGCCAACAATAGTGGTGTGTTTGGGAAGCATTCGTTTCGTGCAATAATTTGTGGGCCGAGTGGTTGTGGAAAGACAAACGCTATCCTAACATTGCTATTCCACCCGAATGGCGCCAAATTTGAAAATATCTACGTATATTCAAAATCATTGTATCAACCTAAATATTAAGTGGTTCAAGAAATTTTCAGTAAAGTCAAGGGTTTGGGATATTACCCGTTCAGGGAAAATGAGGATATCATAAGCCCTCACGAAGCCAAATCAAATTCCATATTCATTTTCGATGATGTCGCATGTGATGGCCAACAGAAAATTCGCGAATATTATTCTGTATGTAGGCATAAGAACATTGACGCCGCCTATCTTTGTCAGACATATTCAAAAATCCCCAAACAATTGATACGAGACAACTGCAATATGATTGTACTTTTCAAACAGGATGAAATGAATTTGAAACATGTATTCGATGAACACGTCTCTCCCGACATGTCTTTCGATGAATTCAAGAGAATGTGTGCCGAATGTTGGCAACATTGATATGGAACCGTTGTAATAATGAAAGATTTCGATAAGAATGGTGGACGTTATCGTCAAGGATTCGACAAATATATAAGTATACACAGTGCGTGATGTAGTATCATTCACCATCATGAAACCGTTGAGCAAAGAAGTTGATGTTATTCGAAAGAATAAAATCAACGAAATTGCACGCATCATTCGAAAAAAATATTCGGCTCTGAAATTGGGCAAATCCGAAGAAGATGAGTCATTGCAAAGATTTTTCAAACCTCTGTCTATTCCATTGAGGAAAATAGTTAATAAAACAGCAACACAGTCAGCTAGTACCCCATTGAAAACTGAGGCAAAAACCGAAGTCAAGCAAGAGACAGTGGAAGAGCCTGAAACGACTCCATTCCAATCCCTCGTACATGTTGCAGGTACAGATGAGGATGACGATGATGATGAAAACGTCTTTAGTGGGTATGCAGAACACGAACAAGACGACAACGTTGCGTCATGCATAAATGAACAAGTTTCAGAAGAATATATCGATCAATATCCGATAATGTCTCAACCGTACATTAAAAACCATTGGGAAAATGACAAGGAAATCGACAAAGTATACGGTCCCATATATATTTTGACAAGCGTAGCGGATACATAAAATTGGCTGGGTATCACTGGAAAGGAACACCCGGTATATATGAACTGTTATTTCTCGACATGCCAGAAAATTTTAACACTGAGGATTTCAATGTATACAAAAAGATTTTGAATTTATCGAGATCTCACAAGAATTCGGCTGGGCATCTAAAAGGCACACAGAGATACAAGTACACCAACATAATCAAACCGTTGTTTCCTACAGCAGGAAATCGTCGTAAAACTGGTACTGGGTTTTTTCAACCTAAACCACCTCTTACTACTACTACTGCGATGACATCATGTCTACCCAAAACGTCACCTCTTGCAATGACATTCAATACGAAACCCATTGAATACATTTATTGGGACGATTCCAACGAGCTATGCGAACGTCTCAATGAACAACACAACAATGAAATCATTGCCATTTTGAATGAACTCAAAGAGGCAAAAATAATTCTATAAGTTACACTACGTTCCCCAATACATTATCATTTTCAAAATGGTTATCGATAAGTTTGGACGTAGCGACAGCAACAGAAAGCGAAATTTGCCAACGCCCTCTGGAGGATGTTTGTTGCATTATACCTCAGATGGTAATATTCATTGTGGTGATGTGAAATTGTGTCATGTGAAGAGCCCCACCACTGATTACGATGTTGCTAATAAAAAGTATGTGGATGGAACCGATAATGATCTTGCTTCATTTATATATCAACTAGCTAAGAAACACGAAAAACAAATGATCCAAGTAAATGAAAAACTAACCAAATTTCAAGGTGACATCTCCAAACAAATTACCGAAATAAATTCTACTATCAAGGAAATCAAAAAGATACAAAATAAAGTTCAAGCAAAACCATAATAAGAGAGCGGGGTTCACACATCTTCACCATCAGTCGTCATGACTTCCAAAGACAAGATTCAACTTGTCAACGAACTACATAAACCAATTTAAAAAAATTATCCTCGACGCCGTACAGTTATCAAAGGAATAGATGACTTATGGCAGATGGACTTGGCTGAGATGAGATCGTTCGCTAAGCAAAATCGAAATTTCAAACTGATTCTAGTCGTCATAGATTGTTTTTCGAAATTTGTGTGGACTCGACCACTGAAATCAAAAACGGGAGAGGAAATTACGAAAACGTTTGCAGATATCTTGACACATACGAAACGTTGTCCAAAATATTTACAAACCGATCAAGGTAAAGAATTTTACAACAATAAGTTTCAAACTTTGATGAAAAAACATGGAATAAATCACTACAATACGTACAGTATCACGAAGGCTTCTATGGCTAAACGTATCATTAGAACGTTAAAAGAGAGACTTTTCAAATATTTCAGTCTGAATGGCAGCTACAAATGGTTGAATGTCTAGCCTGAAATAACAAAATCCTACAATGATACGCGACACTCGAAGACGGGCATACAACCTTCGAAAATTACCAAAACTAACGAAACACAAATTCTCAAATCAACATACACCCATGTGAAAATAGCTGGACCGAGAAAATTCAAAGTCGGTGATGTTGTACGAATCAGTAAGGCGAAACACGTTTTTGAAAAAGGCTATACGCCCAATTGGACTACGGAATCATTCAAAATTATCAAAGTCAATATTACCAACCCCGCCACTTTCATGCTAGAAGATATGCAGGGTGCACCTATTAGGGGTGCTTTTTATGGAGAAGAATTACAAAAAACTGCAAATCCTGATATATATCTCGTTGAGAAAGTCTTGAGGAAGAAAGATAAAAAAATGTACGTAAAATGGCTGGGTTTGGATAACAAACACAACAGTTGGATCGAAAATGTCGATTTTGTATAGAATCTTATGGAAAACAAGCACACTGACAATGTATTGGGAGGGCCTTTTGTGAAGAAATATTTGTGTGTTTAACAAACGCACAATATCTGAAACGGACCACGTGATCTGAAGCTATAAGAGCGCATGCAAACACAGATGGACATTCAGTTTGAAAATGTCTCCCGATAGTGGTTACGGTAGTGAAGTTGAAGTAATGTTCGACAGTGATGGTGAAGATTATAATAGAACTCTAAATGCAATAGACAGAGCGTTGGAGCAATACGAAATGGCTGCTCGAAACGAACATCAATTGCTGTTGTTGGCATTACCCATGTCATCTTATGAAATTCGATGTGGCCTAAGTCCATGCAGAGACTTCATCAATTTAACAAGTTATGAATGGGCGACCCTCATTGACATCCTGCAACAAATAAAGGAAAATTTCTTTGAATCACAAATCGATGGATATGTAGACGAATATGATCCAATTACAACACGTTGCGGGGATTACATTTACGTCACACAGTACATCGAAAGTAATACCAAACAAGTTTCCATTTCCAAGGACACCACGAACATGGAGCTGTTTCAACGAGATGTAAACGATATCCTGAATACTCACCTTGGTGTGCTCTCTGACCGTATCGCTATGCTGGATGCTTTGAACTTTTGTGATTATTATCGAGGTGTTTTCAATATAATGAAATCATGGTTACGTGAGAATAAAACTAATTTAATTTTGGAAAAAATTTTAGAAGGTTTTTGTCAAGCCTCAGCTCCAGATAGTCTGTATGCTAATGCTTTACGTGAATATTTATTTTATTATAAACAAAAAATAGTGTATGATTTATGTAATAAATGAGAAAATGTTGTAACATTTGTTTCATTTAATGTATAAGGTGAAAACAACAGCTTTAAAAAGTTATTTGATGGAATAAAACACCAAAATTTCAATATATATTTTATTCAAATTTTATCAACGTGTGTGTACAACAATAAATTAGTATACAAAATTTCAATATATTTCATTCAAATCATATCAACGTGTACATGTACAATAATGAATACTATACAAAAACTGAAATACTCAAACATATTTCTGTTTGCAGTCAATTGAAAAGTTGTTGAAAATTCTCAGAGTAACACGGATCAGTCATATTCAAACAAGGACAAAATATATCAAATAATCACATCAATAGAAATAAAATCCAAATGATAACCTCATTTCAAGCTATAGTGCCCCCAAGGTAAAGTGTCGGATGATTTGGGGATTAATTTTCGTTTATCGTCGTGTGGACTCAAGCCTATTTTCACCTGCTTGATACTGAAAACATTGTGAGCGTATGATCGAATAGTGAACTGCTCACATATTTTTTCTTTAAAATTTCTGAGAAAATCGATATAATATTTGAAAACAATTTTATTTCTGACTACATTATATCGAATTCCCTTTGATTTTTTGATAACTTTTCCACCCTGCACTTTGTAGGTGTACATTTTGGAACGTAACCCCGCAAAGTGCGTGATGATTTTACCATTTGCTTCATCTTTCATCAACCCAGGAATTTTTTTATTCACAAGTGGAATTTGAAACTTATTATCGGGCGAATAATCGGAAGTATCAAATTTTGATAGGTTATTTTTGATGAGTTCTGAATAGACATCTTCACACGTTATTTCGTAGATGAAGCTATCTGTATCTGTATACATTAACTTGCAATTTTCTATACCTAGAGTGGGCACCATGAAATCGTAATGGAAATCAAACATGCATGTTTTTGAAATATCTAAAATTGCCATTCCGATGTACAGAGGTTTATTGAAAACAAGTTCAGTCTTTTTCAATTCAATAGCCACCAAGTCTGTGTCGAAAACGGTTCGACTCTGAAATCGAGGGCTCGCAATTAAATTTTTGGCGACATAACGACCGTTCCAGGAATTCACAAGTTTGACCACCTTGTTTAATCGAATGTTTTCCATCGTTTTCCCAAAAATAGCATTTACCATTAGTTTATATAGATTTTTGCCAAAAGAACTGGTGGCTGCAGCTCTTAGACGAGTATTCAACTCGATGTAGGGACGCAGCCATGCAGATTGTTTGAATTTCAAAACCCGATGAATTTTGGTTAGAATCAAACTGTTTTTCAATGCTTGTTTCAAGTTGCGATAATGCGAAATATATTTGTCTTTATGATACAGGGTACCCATTAATTTTGTTTGTTTGGAATTTGGTGGTGCTTGATGCTCTGGACAAAACGGAAAATCTTTATGTGAATCATGTAATCTCTCAGGGTATTCCAAATCAACTTCCAATATGTAGCCTTCTGAAACATTGTCAGGAATTTCAGTTACATCTTTGTCAAAATTTTCCACCCACTGAAAACCGTCGTAAGGTAAAAATTCTGACATTGCCCAACCGTATAAATTATTGACGTCTAAATATAAAAGATATTTTGAAGGTTTTTCGGGATTGTATGCTTCCATATATTTATTATTTGCTTCAGAATATCTATTTGAACAAACCGATATCCCGCCCCTTATCCCCTTTTCTACAAACATAATCATATCAATGTCTTTTAAAATTTGTAATTTACACTTCGTATACTTCAACATGGCATCCCACGTGTACCCAGGCATAGTATAATACCATGCGGGGTCCAACCCATAAGTTGCCATGCTTTTTTGACGAAAATTTTCAAAAACGTCTGCCAGTAATAAAATATCTGTTTCAAATATAGGTCTGCATACGATCCCATATTTGTAATTTCGAATAATTCCCAAACATTTTGTGCGTGAGCATATTCCTCTTCTGTTATGTATTCATCATTTAATTTATTATAGAATTCTTCTCGTGATGGTAATTCGGTGATGTTCAATTTTTCCATGCTATCTATATAATCATATGGAAATACTCCCTTTCTGGTGAGAAGAGCGAATTTCTCATCATCTAAATGAATACATTCTTTCTTTAAAATTTCCAAAGCATTTTGATCCAATGTGGATACTAATTCATCCAACGATGTTCCCAAGAATCGAAAAGAATCTATAAATTGAAATTTAATTTTAGTTTCAGCATCCTTCTGTGTAAAGGAAATGTATTTTTCTTTATTTGAGGGAAGTATGCTCACACAACCTGTTTTTGCGATATCTCTGATAATGAAGTGACTGTCGTATCCTGAAAGATTATGGAAAGTAATGGATACCACGAATAATTTTCGAAAGTTGTCATTACAGGGGGCTTGGTGCGCAAAACCGCGGAACGCCCCTGTATAGTGATCGTGATCGTACACGATAACATCTTTGGGGGCGAAGGGTTTTTCGCAAATATGACAAGTCGTTGCAGCACCGATATTATTCAAAGGCACTGTCATCGGCTCAATATTCTCAATTTTGGATTCAACAAATTTTGCAATATCAGACAAATCATCGGCAAACCATTTCATACAGTCCTCACCTCGATAGCTTTCGAAATGAGAAAAACTGTCATCATAGGAACATTTGAAGTAGTAGCCTACACTGAAAGGTATATGTTTCTGGTATTTTGTGGTTTTGTTAGATATGTTTCCGTTACATTTTTCCAACAGTGACTCGAAATCAGCAAAAATTATAAACGGACATTTTTGTTTATAAACATAATTTCGAAATTCCACATAATCCAATGTAGGAAAGGAAATTTTACAATCATTCACTTTTTTGCACAAAACAGTATGATCATTTAATTTCTGCTGACTTGAAAAATAATTTAGGCATCTATCACAAAAGAATTTTTTTTCCTCTCTGTTCAATTGTTCACTTAATAATCGGGACATGTCTCTGATCCAACAATAATGGAATTCAATTTCAGTCTCGTCATCGTCATTAATGGCTGAAGCTTCATAATCGTTCAATTTTGGAAAATATTTGTCTTGAATTAATAACAAATTGACATGTCTGTCTTGTTTTGTTGTCGTGAGTCTGGCAGGTACTACTACAAAAAATGATTGTTCTTTTACTTGATTCAATTCCAAAGTGTAAACATTAACAGAAATATTATTAGGTTTTCCAAATTTGGAAATTTGATGTGAGTCCATTGGAGTATTCAGCCCTGTAGTACTCAGAATTGTATAATTGTGTGGATATTTTGACACCCTTTGTGGATCTTTTGCTGCAGGGTACAATGCGCTAATAATACTCCAAAAAAAACACATTTCGACATTGTTTTGTACATTAATGCATGCCTTCTTCCTTGCGATTTCTTGTGGCAGTGGAATGGAAGAAGAACCGTTACCAATCACATATTTATTAATTGATACTTCCAACAAAAGAATTTTACTCAAAGCCCACCCCGACAATTGTTCTTCAAATTCGCCTTATTTATTCAATATAACATCCACAATGTTTTCATTGTACCAAGCAGTCAAGTTCGTGTCCGAATCGATAACTTTATTTGGTGTACTGAAATATTTACGATCAATAATCAACGTTTGAATGATTACAAGAATGTGGTGGTTATTTGAAATAATATATGTAGAGGAAGAATTAATCCAGAGATCAAAACCTCTTCAACTTACATCAGAATAAACTGTGCTGTTCTCCTCAAAAAATCAAAAGTGAGTAATTTTCAATATTATTTACCAATGCCTCTTACCAATTGAACTAAAGAGAAAAGTATTGCATTGTATGTTTCTTCATTTTATTTTAGATGGATCTCAATGCTCCCAATTCTGTTTCAATTGTAGAGACGAAGATTCCAAAAGCGGTTATAAATTTGCAGAATTAAATCGTGAATGAACGACAAAAACTTCATTTAGCGAGGATAGTAGATTCGGAGGAACAGTTCTCCTCGAATTGGAGAAGAACGTGGTTTATTTGCCTCAAAGAGTGACCGGTGGTTATCAACCTTATATAACCAATTTTACTCCAGAAAAATACGCTATTGTATTTAGAGGAAACAGAGACGTAGGCCAACCTTTACCTGCTATATTGTGTCAAATTGTTGAATTGTAAAGGTGAGTTACTTTTTTAATAAATAATAGGTGATATATCATGAATGAATTCAAAGAAACAATATCTAAAATCGATGAAAAGTTGAAATTGATCAAAGAAAATGCAACTGGAAAATATGCAATCGAAGCGATAAATCAAATCGGAGTGTGTAATGAAGCTCTGAAAAAATTAAAACTCAAAGTAGGTGAGAACAACTGAAACGTTCGAGATATTCACTTATGATGAAAAATAAAAAATGTAGGTTCGAAGGAGTAGCGTAAGATTTGCTGGAAAGATGTTAGTTCTTGTTTTAATATCAGAGTAAAAATGGGTGTCATCATCAATGTGAAATATAAAGATATAAAATCATTTTTGGCTGACGGATTCAGTTTGTTCAAAAAAATCATCAACAGAATTCTGAAGACAATGTCACTTCTCAAAGTGGATATCACTCTTTGGAGTAATTTTGTGAAACAATCAAGTGATGAGGAAATAATTGTCAGAATTATTTCATCACACCAAACTTAGTTTCAGATCATGGGACGGATCTGTTTGTGTGGTACCGAGAAAATGTCATTAATTATATCTTAAATAAATTGTCAGAGTTTTCTGAAGTGTCAAGCGGTTGTGCATTACAAAAAATCTTGCTGTTAGAAGTAGCTATAAACAAATATGAAATTGGCATTAAAATACCATCACAAATTTCGAGAAAACGAGCATGCCATACAAACTTGTATTGAATAGTGTAGGTTTAGAAATGCCCATGAAAGTGAATCAAATCAATAAATTGGTTAACTCAGGTTAACTCAGAGTGAATTAGAACATCATGTCAATTTGTTATTAGTTCTGAATCATTATTTATTTGAAATGAATGATTATACTGCACAAATTTCAGATGATGGAGAATTTGAAATCAAGCTTCACTATTGCTGGATCAAAGATACTTCTCATCTAATAAGAAAGCAAGTCACAAGTCGTCATGAAAAGATTCATTTATGTGACCGCTGTCTCAATAATTTTTCAAGTGAATAAAAATTGATGAATCATTACGTGTTGTGTGAGAAGAAGAATGATTCTAGAATATCATTCCCCAAATATGACTTTGTTGAATTTAAAAATTATGTTTACAAACAAAAAGTACCTCTTGTGATTTATGTTGATATAGAATCCATATCAGGAAGGTGTGATTCGAAATTATCAGAAACAAATACAAAATATCAAATACATGTATATCAAATACATGAGTGTTGTTATGATGATTCCCTTTCTTATTTCGATAGGTATGAAGGTGAAGATTGTATGGAATGATTTTCTGCTGAAATGAAGAATGTAGCACATTTTGTGGAAAGTAAAATACTCAATATCGAGCCGATGATTGAAAAATCAAAAACTGTAAATTTTGGAATTTGTCACATTTGTGAAAAAATATTCAAGTTTGATAATGTCATCGTTAGATACCACGATAATATCACGAGACAATTCAGAGGCTTCACGCATCGAGAGTGCAACTGTTCTTTCGAAAAACTCTTTGTTATACTAGTTATTTGTCATAAGGTGTCAAATTATGATTCCCACATTATTATTAAAGACTAAGCCAAACGAGGCTCTCTGAGTGTGCTTTCATCAAACAAAGAAAAATATATCTACTTCACTCTCAATTATTGTGATAGTAGGATAAAATTTAAGTTCATAAACTCTTTCAGATTTATGGGTGCAAGTCTTGATGAATTCGTATCCACTTTAGGTATGAACAATCTTCAGGATTTAAAATCTGAATTCGGAGATTCAGATGATGAGACATTCAAATTGTTGACTAGTGGAGGGGTATTTCCCTATGATTATTTGGATAATGTTGAAAAATTGAATGATCCCCAACTTCCGCCCACTGAGAAATTTTACAATAAATTGAATGATGTCGAATTATGTAGAGAAGACTACCTTCATGCACAGAATGTATGGAGAGAATTCAAGTCTGAGAGAACTGAAACTGACTGAACTGGAAACTGATATTTTGCTACTTGTAGATGTGAAGGAAAATTTTAGGGAAACTGCTTTGAAAACTTATGGTTTATATACTGCATGGTATTATAAAATGCCCGGATATACGTAAGATGCTATGTTGAGAAACACAAAATGTTTTTGGAAAAGAAAGTTTTTGGCTTTCCACTACTCCATCTTGATACAAAATGAAGGATGAGGGAATCTTCCAAAGAAAGGAAGGAAGTAATCAATTTGAAAATAAGTAACTCTATACATGGATGTGTAGATCATGCAAAGGAGTAACTTTCAGACACAAACTGAAAGAAAGTCCTCCTGGAACAGCTACTTTCATATAAACATTGAATTACACGAAAGAAAAAGAAACTTTCAAAACAAATACTTCTATATGAACAATGAATTATACAGAAGATACTTTCCTCTACTCAGTTTGTATTTCAAACATTCGTTGTGAAATGGAAATCAGATATAATTCACATGAGTTTTACTTCGAATGAAAGGTAACAAATTGCACTTTCATGTAACACTGTCATCCTCACTGGAATACATCGATGTTTCGCCTTAAGACACTTACCCCAAGGCTCTTCAGTACCAAATTGGATAACATTATAGGAAATACACACAATTCATTAATAAATTACGATTTTTAATGTCACGGAATAACCTTGATCTGCTTATGTCATCGATGACATCGTAATGACATTCATTCACCTATTTGATTCAATCCCAGCCAATAGGAATGTTATTTGAATTGAAGGGCTTATATTTTCAGAAGTGAATAATTTCCTTTTTTTTGTATCAAGATGGAGTAGTAGAAACCCAAAAACTTTCTTTCCCAAAAATTATTCACTTCTGAAAATATAACCCCTTCAATTCAAATAAGATTCCTCTTGGTTGGGATTGAATCAAATAGGTGAATGAATTTCATCAGGATGTCGTCGATGACATAAGCAGATTGAGCTCATTCCGTGACATTAAAAATCATAATTCATGAATGAATTGTGGGTATTTTCTATAATGTTATCCAATTTGGTACTGAAGAGCCTTGGGGCGAAACATCGATGTATACCAGTGAGGATGACAGTATTTCATGTAGGTGCAATTTGTTATCATTCATTTAAAGTAGAACTCATGTGAATGATATCTGATTTTTATTCCGCAACGAATGTTTGAAATACAAACTGAGTAGAGAAATGTATCTTCTGTATAATTCACTATTCATATGGGAGTATTTGTTTCGAAAGATTTTTGTTGTGTAATTCAATGTTTATATGAAAGTAGCTGTTTCAGGAGGACTTTCTTTCAGTTCGTGTCTGAAAGTTACTTCTCTACATGATCCATGTATAGAGTTACTTATTTGCAAATTGAGTACTTCCTTCCTTTCTTTGGAAGATTCCCTCATCTTCTTTCTCAAAAATTATTCACTCCTGAAAATATAACCCCTTCAATTCACACAAAATGTAAATAACAAATTTTAAAAGATATCGATATGACCATGTTTATAGAAAAGGCAATTAGAGGTGGTATTGTATTAATCGATTATCAGGGGCCAACAATAAATACATGCCAAACTATGATCCTTCAAAACCTACCAAAACTTTTTGTATCTTGATGTTAACAATTTATATGGTTGGGCAATGTCTTAGCCATCATCTTTTGGAGGTTTTCAATGGACCGATACAAATATTAATGTTTCCAGATAATTCAACGGTGGGATACATATTACACGTTGATTTATACTACCCTAGAACTATACATGACTCACACAAAGATTTTCCATTTTGTGCGGATCAATCATTTCAACCCACTTCAAAATTATCAAAGTTGATTGCTGATTTACATAATAAAAAAGAGTATAGAAATTTGAAACAAGCATTGGCAAACGGTTTGATTTTAACTGAGATACATAAAATATTGGAATTCAAACAGTCTGAAAGGCTGCGACCATATATTGAATTCAATACTCGTTTGAGGGCTATGGCTACAAGTAATTTGAAAAAATCAATATAAATCATCTAATAATGCTGTTTTCGAAGAAACAATGGAGAATATAAGGCTACATAGAGTTGTTTTTATGAAGGTCGTTATGGAGCAAAAAATTTGATTGCTAGTCCGCGGTTCCATAGTAGAACAATTTTCGATGGATATTTCATTACAATTTCAATTGTGAAAAGTAGAATTGATTTTTAATCAACCCCCAAGGTGGCACTATTCAATTTCCTTTAGAAACTTCAAACAAACTTGCGTCCAATAATTTTTACATTGAATTTGTATAATTCAATGCCCCTTGGAGAAAAGTGAATGATATATTGAATATTGATTCTTTTCTTCTTGCAGATTCATAATCTTTCTAAGATCTGACACATAACATGGATTCTGAATTTCCGCCTGTTCATCCTATGAATTAGTCTTTTTTTCATTTGCCACATTTGAAACGATTCAATTTTTGGATAATCTTTATAATGTTTATTTTCCAATTCCTTTCTGTTCTTGTCAAAAGGTTTCACGTATATGTGAATTCAAAATTCTACCAGGGTCGTTTATGAATCTAGTTATCACTATGATAGGTCTTATCTGCATACATAGCCAAGGAGCAAAATGAGTTTGCTAACGAAACAGTGGTACGGTAAGTATTGTAACTTGATAGCTCTACAAATACAACAAATTTTTTTCTGTACCACTACTACTGAGTACATACTCATTTAGTAATCGACAATTCCAACCTGTATATATTCTAAACTTCCCTACTTTTTCTCATTCGACTTGTAAACGATTCTAAAGACAGAGTGTTGTATCTCTCACAATAACATTCTCGAGGTTAAACTTTCAATTTATTCTATAATGCCTTTGAATAGATTTAATCGATATTTTTCAAAACTTTAACGTGAAGTAGAGGAAGAAGCATTATTAAAATCACCTCTTCAACAACAATTGAATTTTCTATTTTATGTCTGTGATTCTTTTGATTTCCACGTTGAAGTTTTAATTCGCTTGAAAGGTGAAAAAAATATCAGTTTAAATAAAAATTATTATATATTAGATAATGGAGGTACAGTCTTTAAATTTCCCATGTCTGCCAAGATTGGAAGCATAACACATTCTGAAGCAAATGGAAATGGTTTTTCATTCAAATTTCCCAAGTCTTCTAAAATGAAGAGAGAAGCACAAGATGAAGATAACAAAGATGGAGACGTTTTGATAAATAATGATACAACATACAAATTTCATCAACTCGTTAACACATCTATCGTCAAGGGGGATGAAATGATTATTAAACTACGAACGTCTCTAACAATTTTTATTGAGATATTATTACAGTGTCCGATAGTATAAAATGAGTGAATGGCAGATTGTATCGGAACTCCATAAACCAGTAAGAAAAAATTACAAAAGGCGACATGTTGTAATTAAAAATTTAAATGACCTAATACAGGCCCATCTGGCTATTGTGAATCAATTTGCAGAAGAAAACAGAGGATATAATTAAATTCTTAAATTTCTTTAGTAAATATGTTTGGGCGGTACCAGTGAAAAGGAAAACGGGTAAAGATATCACTGCTGCTATGAAATCTGTATCAGAATAAATGATCACCCCTCCAAAAAACTTACAAACTGATATGGGAAAAAAATTTTACAATGAGGACTTTCAAAATCTGATGCAGGAATATGATATAAACCATTATAGTACTTGTTCAAATTTGAAAGCTAGTATTTGTGAACGTGTGATTAAAACTTTGAAAACTTATGGAAACAATTCAGCTATAAAGGATCTCATGAATGGATCAACATTTTTCCTGAAATTGAAAAAAATACAACACTATAAATTCAACAACTGATGCGATACCAAGTAAAATAAATGAAAGAAATGCAAAATTTATCAATTCATTCCAATATCTGAAAACTTTCGACCCAAAAAACCCATGTTCAAGAAAGAAGACCAGGTTCGCATATTCAAATATCGACATCTTAGAAGATTCTGGAAATAATGAGATACAGGGTGGATTTTACACTAAGGAATTACAACGAGCCAAGTATCCAGATATTCATCTAGTAGAAAAAGTTATTCGTAGAAAGGGAGACAAGTTGTATGTTGAATGGTTAGGATTCGATTCATCGCATAATTCTTGGATAAATAAAAAAGATATTGAAATGTAAGGAAAAAATAATAAATAATGTGAATATATAAGTATTCAATTTGTTCATATACCTTGTTTCTATGATTAATATCTAAAATATGATTTAAATATGTGGCAGATTTTCCAATACGACGTAGAAATCCCTTGGCCACGGCCTAATTCTTCCCATGGGCTGCGTCTCACCGCTAGATAAATGTAATTTCATGAGTAGAGCAAATGAATGTTAACTTTACCGAATGTAACTTTTTTCGTCATATCTAATAATATCCTTGTTCTTCTACTTGAAGGAGTTCTGGATGACGATACGTTACTTCCAATCCAAGAGTGTGAGTAGTAGATTACAGCCGTTTCTGGGCCTCCCCCTACCATGTCTATTTCCTCCGCTGTAATTATCAATTTTTAAATCGCTTCCGATATCGAATTCGTTCTGCCGATTAACCGCCTGTTACTAGCAGCAACGGATTCTTACATATTGCCTTCGAATATTTGACACTGAACAAAATTACTTATAACAAATACACAGATTCTAAATGTGGTCTCACTACTAATTTACTCGTACTGATTTCATTTAGAGGGGCAATTTCATTTCGTATACTCATAATGTCACGCTTCATTGACTCATCAAGTATTCAATTGGTAGAAATGAATATGGCGAAAAGCAGAAATTTCACTCTATCATGTTGTTTTGATTGACGTCTGAATGTCATTTGAAGATGGATACTAGTGAACTTTCACATTTCCATCCATATGAGGGTGTGCAACAATGAATCTGATACTCAATACTGGCTGGGTTTAATAACTCAAAATCTACTTCGAACGAAAAACTGTATCGAATTCTTTTTCCTTATTATTTCCATCGAAAGCCATTCCCGAAGAATGATTCCAGTGATTCCCGAAGGAAACTGAAACTAAGTTGAACATAGGATAGCATTTTCAAATTAGAGCAAAGTACGACAGTTTTTATAAAACCACGTTTATTTTCATTGAACTCACATGAACTTTCATTCACTGAAACAAAAATACTCATTTTACTTATCCTAATGGTATGACGGAATGATCAGAATTTCTTCATGATTTCAACATCTCTTTTCGGAATAGGAAGGGAATTGCGCAACCATCTTCGAGACTTCTTCCTTAGATGTCTCACGTCTTCCAGGCTATGAGATTCGTCCTGTTTTTTCTTATCTTCATGGCCATTCGATTCTGTTCAAGAATCATCGTCGAATGTGGAGTTTCTTTATTCGACTCCTAAATTTGATAAGTTTTCTTATAAGACTGCTGAAGTCACTAGGCAATTTTGAGTTCTCCATCGTTTCGAATTCAGTAACCCAAATATTCAGTAGTTTATGTTCCACTGAACAGTTGAGAAACGTATTGGTGATGTCTATTTCCTCCGTTGTAATTTTCAATATCGAAATCGCTTCCGAAATCGAATTCGTTCTGTCGATTAACCGCCTGTTACTAGCAGCAACAGATTCTTCCATATTGCCTTCGAATAGTCGACACTAAACAAAATGACGTATAACGAATTCACAGATTTCAAATGTCGTCTCACTACTAATTTACTCGTAATGATTTCATTTAGAGGGGCACTTCCATTTTATATACTCATAATGTCACGCTTCATTGACTCATCAAGTATTTAATTGGTAGAAATGAATATGGGGGAAAGGAGAAATTTCACTCTATCATGTAGTTTAGATTGACGTCTGAATGTCTGAATGTCATTTGATGATGGATACTAGTGAACTTTCACATTTCCATCCATATGAGGGTGTGCAACAATGATACTCGATACTGGCTGGGTTTAATAAATCGAAATCTATTTCGAACGAAGAACTGAAATGTATCGAATTCTTTTTCCTTATTATTTTCATGTAAACCCATCGATTCCAGAAGAAAATTGAAACTAATTTGAACATAGGAAAGCATTTTCAAATTTGAGCAAAGTACGACAGTTTTTATGAATTCACGTTTATTTTCATTGAACTTACATAAACATTCATTCACCGAAACAAAAATACTTATTTTACTTATCCTAATGGTATGACGAAATGATTAGAATCTCTTCATGATTTCAACATCTCTTTCCAGAATAGAAAGAGAATTGCCCGACCATCTTCGAGACTTCTTCCTTAGATGTCTCACGTCTTCCAGGCTATGAGATTCGTCCTGTTTTTTTTATTTTCATGGCCGTTCGATTCTGTTTCAGAATCATCGTCTTTTGTGGAGAGTTTCCTTTCTCTACTCGTAATTTTTATAGGTTTCGTTATGAGACTGCAGAAGTCTCTAGGCAATTTTGGGTTCTCCATCGTTTTGAATTCAGTAACACAAATATTCACTAGTTCATGTTCCACTGAACAGTCGAGAAATGTATTGGTGATGTCTATTTCCTCCGTTGTAATTTTCAATTTCGTAATCGCTTCCGAATCGAATTCGTTCTGTCGATTAACCGCCTGTTACTAGCAGCAACGGATTCTCCCATATTGCCTTCGAATATTTGACACTGAACAAAATGACTTATAACAAATCCACAGATCCTAAATGTTGTCTCACTACTTATTTACCCGTATTGATTTCATTCAGAGGGGCACTCCGATTTCATATACTCATAATGTCACACTTCATTGACTCATCAAGTATTTAACCTTCCAGTGGTGACGTACGGTTTCTCACACCGATGCGTCACATCCCCTTCCATAACTTTTGAGTGGGGGATAATATTTACAATTCACTCCATGTATCTCTCAGTTACTTTCCGTTAGATACTAAGACGAAGTGGTGTGTTGTCAAAATAATTTATGAACAGGTTATGTCAAGTTTCGGTGTCGTAAACCGAAGTCACTGTTGCGGTTGGGGAATTGTTATTGAAGAAAAATATAATAATTCGCAAACTTCTGTAAGTATGATAGAAGATAATGAAAATTATAGTTCATAACTCAATATATTTTTATTATTTGAAGAAAATGGGTGATCATGAGCGTGAACAAGAACGACTGATGGCCCTTATGGAATTAACTGTTGAGGATATTGTTGAAGAGGAAGAAGATATGGAAGATCGTTTGGAAGAAGAGAAGAATAACAGCGACACAGAACAAGAGCTAGACAGTGAAGAAGAGGAAGAAGAACAGCCTCCTCAAAAAAAGAAGATAGTCCAAAAACCAACGTTAACTGGTAGAGATGAAGTTACTAAATGAAACAAGCGCATGCCGAACCAAAATGTGAAAACTCCCTCTGAGAATATAATAAGAATGAAACTCCCGTGTGTGAGGGGCCCTCTGAAACAAATAACAGATTCATTAGATAATTTGAGAAATTTGTTTGACAATGATATGATAAACATTATAGTTACTAATACCAATCCTTATTAAGAGAGCGTATTACATAAATATAACCGAGCAACATATACAAGACCTACCACCAGAGAAGAGAGAGAGGCACTTTTAGGACTGCTCTCATTCAGTGGAGTGAAGAAGAATAATAATTTGAACACAGAAGATTTATTCAAAACTGATGGTACCTCTGCTGGAATATATCGTTTGACTATGTCACTCCAACGATTTCGTATTCTTTTGCGCTATATCAGATTTGATGATTTAGAAACAAGGGCAGAGAGACGAGCTCTTGACAAATTAGCCCCAATAAGGATATTCATCAACAAATTTATTGATAACTGTAAACGAAATCATAATTTGTCACAAGAAGTTACAATTGATGAAAAACTTGAGGCTTTTCGTGAACGCTGTTCTTTTCGGCAGTACATGCCAAATAAACCCAATAAATATGGGACTAAAATTTTTGCACTTTGCGATTCAAAAACATTTTATACCTCTAATTCAGAAGTATATGTTGGTACTCAACCATATGGTCCATTTGCTCAAAATACATGGACACTTCCTTTAGTCGATAGGTTGTTTGAACCAATTCACGTGTCTGGTCGGAATATTACAACCGATAATTAGTTCACAAGTATTCCTCTAGCTGAAAAACTTATACAACGCCTAACAACAATTGGGACTATACGAAAAAACAAAAAGGAGATACCGCCTGAATCTGTTCAAGGAAAAAGTCGTCCAATTGGTTCCAGTATGTTCGGTTTTAGGAAAGATTGTACTCTCGTTTCCTATGTACCAAAAAAGGAGAAAAATGTTCTTTTGATCTCCACTTGCCACAGTGACGATAAAATCGATGGGACTAGTTCAAAACTAGATATAATTATTGACTATAATCGTACTAAAGGGGGGGTTGACGTAGTGGACAAATTATGTGCATCTTATAACACTGCAAGAGCTACTCGAAAATGGTAAATGGTAATTTTTTACAGTTTGCTAAATTTATCTGGAATCAATTCGCAAGTTATCTTTTGTGCAAACAAACCCCAGAGCAGAGTAGTTAGACGCCAATTTCTCGAAAATCTTGCGTTGTGTCTGATTGAACCACATTTTAAAATCCGTGCAATGCCTCAAAATTTAGCAAGACCTCTTAGAGTTCGAATATGTAAGATTTGTAAATTAGAAGTAGCAGAGGCAAATCGCGACACAGAAAATATTTTCGGAAGATGTTTTAACTGTAGTTCAAAGAAGAACAGAAGGACCAAATACCGCTGTCAAGACTGCAATAAATTTCTATGTTTGGAACACGTGACTATCTTCTGTATGGAATGTTCCAGTCAAGATGAAGCCAGAGACTGAGTTCAACCTTAGAATGGGTGCATCGCAATTATAATACGTAGGCTTTAAAATTTTCTTTTTTCATTTATAATTATTCACTCTTTCATGTTATTTTCATACTTACTTGAAGAAAAAGTCAATAAAAGTTTAACTTCTTTGAAATCCTATAGTTCATACAATTTATGACGTTATATAGACGATGAAAGTTGATCGGTGTGGTAGACCGAAGTCAGCACTCGTGGCCTACGGCAACACGTCTCCACCGAAAGATTGGTGGAAATGAATATGGAAAAAGGAGAAATTTCACTTAATCATGTAGTTTTGATTGACGTCTGAATGTCATTTGATGGTGGGTACTAGTGAACTTTCACATTTCCATCCATGTGAGGGTGTGCTACAATGAATCTGATACTCAATACTGGCTGGGTTTAATAACTCAAAATATATTTCGAACGAAGAACTGAAATGTATCGAATTCTTTTTCCTTATTATTTCCATCGAAACCCAGTGATTCCAGAAGAAAACTGAAACTAAGTTGAACATAGGAAAGCATTTTCAAATTAGAGCAAAGTACGACAGTTTTCATAAAATCACGTTTATTTTCATTGAACTCACATGAACTTTCATTCACTGAAACAAAAATACTCATTTTACTTATCCTAATGGTATGACGGAATGATCGGAATTTCTTCATGATTTCAACATCTCTTTTCGGAATAGGAAGATAATTGCCCAACCATCTTCGAGGCTTCTTCCTAAGATGTCTCACGTCTTCCAGGCTATGAAATTCGTCCTGTTTTTCTCATCTTCATGGCCGTTCGATTCTGTTTCAGAATCATCGTCGGATGTGGAGAGTTTTCCTTTTCGACTCCTAAGAAAATGAACAACGTATGTACGAGCCCAAAATCTCATGTATTTTCTTATGGAGCTGAACTTTCTGCAATTTTTGGTTCAAACAGGAGTGGGGAAAACGTGTGACGTCATCGATGCAGGATGGAACGAGTATCGTAGCGATTCAAACATGGAACTCGGCCTCCTCAGTACTCCACATCACCGCTCAGGCCCTCTTGCGACTCTTCCTCACCCCTCGGCCCCCTTGGGATTCCGCATCAGCGCTCAGACCTCCTTGTCACGTGATTTTAATTAAAAAAGTTCATAGTTATAAGATTCGAACCTGGATTGTCCGCGCAGTAGACATTGTCCTTAGTCTCTACACCATCGTAAGATATTGAAGTTAACTGCGAATGTTGGGTATTTATAGCGTTAGTTTTGTCGGGACCGAAATTGACTCATTCATTATACTTGACAGCATTTTTTTTATTTTCGTAGAATGTAATCGTCATTATCATATTGAAGATAGGAAAATATACTTAGATTTGGGAAATAATTAATATTTCATGTAAAGATGTGTATGTGTATCTAAGAGCGAGAGACGCGTGTGACGTAATCGATGCAAAGAGAGATGGAGATGGTATCGAGATTTACCGGTTGCTAGTGCAAGCAGGTGTTGCCAGTTGTACAATGAATCAATGTTTATGTAGTAATGTAGCGTTGCCGGTTTGAAAATTAAGCGTGAAATACTCGACGAAAATTGGAAGCGCGAAAATGATATATTTTATAATAATGAATCAGATTTAAGAAAAAATATGAGAACTTAACCTGCGATCCGTCATTGTATACGGGGTGTCCCATAATACATCATTGAAAAGAAACATGACGTCGAAGGGTACAGGGTGCGTCGAAATATATTTAAGAAAAAACATGTCGGTTCAACAGAAGTCTAACATTCCAACATGCCAAAAGGGCACTACGTCTCGTATCTTTGTTAACCAAGTTAGCATCATCAGGAAAAAGAGGAGATCCAAAAGTATCGAGAGGTTAAGCGTTGTGGACTCAACGTGCGGGCAATGGGGGAGCCATCGTCCTTAGATATTCTAATAAGTCTGGTAACTCCTTTGATGTGGGTAAAATATGCCGCTTTTTTTGCGAGCGGTCGTAAATCATGCGGCTACCAGCAGAAATACGTTATACGAGGGTCAGTCAGCAGCGCGAACAATATGTTTACTCGAAAGTGTGTCTACGAGGGTCAGGCGTCAAGTGTTGATCATATTCATTATATATTATTTATGTTTTTGTATGATCTTTCATTGAGATGATTATATAATATGAGATTCTAATAACAATAAATTGAGGAATATTTCGTTGTAATAACTGGCATGAATTATCTGATTTCTTAAATTATGGGCAGGTAAAAAGGTTGAGATACTTATAAAGGGACTCCACAATAAAGAGAAAATGAAGATGAATAATCTTTATTTACATATTACCTAATTAAATGGTGATTTGTTGTTTTCTTGAGTATACCCTAATAGTATAATTATAATCTATTCAGTATTTTGGCATATATATTTAGACACATTTCAAATATTTAGCTGGGGGTTGGTTGGAGTTAGGTCGAATAACTGAAACTACTACTATTTCGTTGCCGACGTTTCGAGTTTTATAAAGTCATCTTCAGGGCACTACAAAGTTACAGTAAATCAGATATAAATACACACAAGGTAAAAAATATTGAAATTTGCGACAAGAATCACTTCTGCGAATGAGAGGTCAATATTGAGTACATTAATTTGGTACAATTCAATTGACCTCCTCTGTCCTCTACATTACATTTTTACTGTCAATTGAATTGTACCAAATTTACTCAATCTTGACCTCTCATTCGCAGAAGTGATTCTAGTCGCAAATTTTAATAATTTTTCACCTGTATGTGTGTATTTATATCTGATTCACTGCAACTTTGTAGTGCCCTGAGGATGACTTTATAAAAGTCGAAACGTCGGCAACGATAATATTGGTTTTAGTTATTCGACCTAACCCCAACCATCCCCCAGCTAAATAAATCTAGTAAGGTCAAAAAACGACACCTAATATTTCAAATATTTACAAATTTTGCAAAACTTTGAGTTTCGGATGTTATTTATTTAAACATTGAGATCTTATTTGCCTGTTTGCAAATTTGATTGTGTAATAAATTCGAACTCTTGTAAACAGTGAAAGTAAATAGTCTTTGGGAAAATTGCTACATGGATGGGTGAATTCTACATTGGAATATTCTTTTGAAAATATGTTTCCTACACCATCATGTATGCAGTAATCATTAAAATTCGAAACAAAAATATTCTCTAATAGTATTAAATACTTCGAAAAATCATTGGGAGGGACCGTTAAGCCACCAAATATATTATTACTACCTTTGTAAGCTTTGAGCTCACAAAATGAAGTAGACTTATCTCTTTCGGATGATGAACAATATTCCAAACAAATATGACAAGAATGTTTAAAGAGACATCTACGTAAAAAATATCCACCAACATAGACCAGTGCATTTCCCTCCTCTGATATCAAATTCCTATAATCGGTTAATTCTATTTTTATAATTGGAGAAATATCTTCGTAATTTTTTTCCTGAAAACTTTCAATATTTTTCAATGACTCCGATGTTATATTAAGCAAAATATCGCTACTGTCTTCCATACAATTGCTGCCTTCTGTCTCGTGAAAATATCCTATAGCAAAAAGTTTTTTAAATGCTCTGGTAAACTGAATTGCAGTTGGATTTCTAGCGTTTCCACAAGCATTTCTGATTTGACCAAAGTAATTCTTGAGACAATCCTGATTGAGATTACGCGTCAATAAAAATTTATAATTTTTAATTTTCATTATTTTCCATAAATTAAAAACGGAGGAGATAGTAAGCCTCCAACCAAAAATAAATTTCAGAGAATTCGTAACATTCTTTCCTCTTTTGTCTAAAACTTTCAAGTTTGAAAAAAGCGTGTCCATTTTCTTTAAAAATTCGAATTGCCCTGTAGTTCCCATAAAAGCGTGGCCAAAAAAGTGTGGCCAAATTGCTTGAATTGAATACATCAAACAACTTATTCATGTCTTCAACGAAGTTAGCAGTTACTTTGGCTTCTTCCGGTATTTTTCCAAAGTCTATATAAGTGTGCATAGCAACGGCCACAGAGTGACTGAATACTTGAGAAGCCAATTTAACCTTCATTTTTTTGAAATTATTCGGATTAAGATGTTCGTCACTCAGCCTTGGCGCCAACCTATATTGTTTTGCCTTATCAAAGGTGTACATCATTTCTAAGTAAGATTTTGTCGTAACACCATCAACAAGAGAAAAGTTATAGGAGAAAAAGTTATTCCTTGTTGACTTGAGTAAATGTGGAACATCGAATAAATAAAAAATATTGGACTCGTCCACGACAAAATAAGGTTTTTCAAAAGTTACTCTCAAACAATTTTTAACTAATTTATAAAAATTTGGGCCTTGATCGGAAGTGACTGCAAGAACATTCAGTCCAATGCCCCTAAGTTTGCGGATACTCTCGACAATTATTTCTTTCAAATCCTCAGCATTTACAGAATTTTTTGTAAAGAAATATGAAATAGGTTGTTTTCAATTATGAGAAATCCCTCTTACCATAGTCACTAATGCCGAGGTAGCTATGTTGGTAGATCTTTTGTTTTGTATATCCTCAAAGCCTACGACGACGTCTCTTGACACATTATAAAATAAATTTGATTTGATTGACATTTCGTCAATGCATAAAATACAATCCTCACCTTTACCGGACATCAAAGGTACTCTTAATTACAAAATTTTAAAAATGAATTCATTGAATCCTGGGGTAATTTTCCAATGTTCAGTCAGCTTTCTCAGAGTAGAGGGAGATGGCAATCTCATAACTTTAGATAATTTCTTGTATGCTTTTGGTCCTAATAAAAATAAGCTCAAAGCAAAATGCTTGACTTCTTTAGAGTACCTGGCTCCTTTGGGATTTTTGTCGAGTAATGTCAGTTGATTTTTCATCAACATAGTGACCTCCTGTGGGTACTGCTCGTCCAAAAATTGTTCAACATCTTCTCGTGTTACCGTTTTGCGCCTTTTCGAAGATTTGAGCTCGCTTTGCAGCTCCTTAATTCTTCTCCTGAGTCCTTGCTTTCTGGGACTGCTATCAGATAATTGGGAAGAAGTTTGACACGATATATCTATAAAGAAATTAGCACATATTAGAAGTGATTCAAGGAATAAATAGAAAGAATTTTAAGTTAGATTCAAGTACCAATTAGTGTATTTTTACTGAGAAATTAGGTCTTTTTGTGGAGAGAATGAAGTTTGAGGAACAATTTTTTGGTTTTCTTCTTCTCCAAATCAAAAAAATAGATGGACTCTTTATTCCCTTTTGTTAATGATTCAAATGTCTTTGAATGATATACACGAACCTATCAACAGAGAGTGTTTGTAATTTTTTTTTGATTTTACTTCTTTCATGGAAGTTGTTTTTTCTATTTTTTTGATTTAGAGAAGAAGAAAGCCAAAAAATTGTATTTTTACCTTCCACGAATTCTTGAGATAACCCACTTTGAACTGATTTATTGGATTGTAGTACATAATCAGTTTCTTTGTTGGGAATTAATTCTAAAAAAACATTTGTAATATGAATGAGTGATTATGTTCATCATCATAGAGCTTTGGCATTTACCTTGTTCAACTTCCTGACATGAGTAGGGTGCTAATGCCGACTGAACGCTTCCCCCCACCCCTTTTGACCTTGAGACGTCACACGACCTTGAATGACGTTACCTAACTTTGAACGTCGTACACGTAGTATGAGATTGAATGCGGTGTTTGACCTTGAGTGTGGGGTTTGACCTTGACGTTCGACACTTCGACTACCTTGAGCTTGCTCCATGGCATTGAATGTTGACCTTGAATGAAATCGTGACGTGTACAGAATATAACCTTGAACAGTGGGCGTTCGGCGTTGTCCCCTCCCTTGTTGGTAATTCCTATATAAGTTCAGAATATCGTATGATGTAACCTAACCTTGAACGTCGTACACATAGTATGAGATTGAATGCGGTGTTTGACCTTGAGTGTGGGGTTTGACCTTGACGTTCGACACTTCGACTACCTTGAGCTTGCTCTGTGGCATTGCATGTTGACCTTGAATGAAATCGTGACGTGTACAGAATATACAGTGGGGTTCGGCGTTGCGGTGTTTGACCTTGAGTGTGGGGTTTGACATTGTGTTCGTCACTTCGACTACCTTGAGCTTGCTCTGTGGCATTGAATGTTGACCTTGTAGCTCTCATTTGGGTTATGGTGGGGGGAGGAGTTGGGCTTTTATAAGGAGTGTGGTGTGAACGTTTCACTCATTTCAAATTCTCCTTATCGTACGGTAGATATTTCTATATACAAGATGTATTCGTGCGTTGATTGTAAAAAAAGTTTCACTCGTAGTGACAACCTACGTCGTCATCAGCGGGATTCCTGCACACCCGCAAATGGTGATGGACCTCCAACATCGAAGAGGCAACGGTTGATACCCCCAGCACTTCCAACACTGCAAACATGCGTTTGCTGCAATTTGACTATTGCAAGCGATCAGATGAATGTACATCGGAGGACGTTGCAGCACAGAACAAATGCATGTGTTCAATATGGGGAAGGTGTGAAAATTGTCAATACAGCTTTCAAGTGTCGAATTGTGAGCTACCGAGTGGACAGTGAAAACCACCACATGGATTACCCAACATTATTCAATGAAATTAAGCAGAAAGTAGTGAAACTACTTGAAGAAGTGTTGGATATCCATAAATGCATGAAAGTGAACATGGAAGTGTTTGGGCGGTACAGTCTGCAAACTAAGGATCTTTCAGACATCAAATCATTTAATATTCCTAATGAAGTAATTGATCAATCGAATGATTTGGATGTGGTTTATAGCAGTTTTGCAGATAGTTTAACTGTTAAAGCAGCGGAATTTCAAGATCGGGATTCAGGTATGTGATCTAGTCAAAATGTTGATGATGATGGACTTATAGAGAGAACCCATATTTTTAGGTTGGACCATTGAGAAAATTTTGTACTTGGAGGTGAATATCAACAAGTATAGCCCCTTCGGAGGGTCTTCTTACATCAAATTGCCAAGGTTCATCGAATTGAAGAAAAGTGTGGTGAATGTTCTTAATCAAGATCAGTGCTGCTTTGCGTGGGCTGTGACTTCAGCTTTATACCCTGCCAGTCAGAAACTTAATGAAATTTCATCATATCCCCACTTCTCAACCGTCTTGAATGTAGCAGGTATGGAATTTCCAGTTAAGTTGAAAGATATTCCTAAGTTTGAGGTTATGAACGATTGCTCTATCAATGTTTATGGGTTGGAAAATGTTTTTAAAAATGGTAGAATTGAATATGAAGTTGTGGGTCCGTTACACTATTCTAAACGTAGATTAAATAGTCATGTTAATCTGTTGATTATTACAGATGATTCTGGTAATAGTCATTATTGTTGGATTAAGGATTTATCGAGACTAGTATCATCACAAATATCTGCCCGTGGTCATAAAAAGTATTTTTGTGATGGTTGTTTATTGTACTTTGATAATGAACGAACTTTATTGCGACATCAGTTGAATGATTGTAATCACATATCGACAACGACACCATCCACAAATTTCAGGGTTGATAAATTTGGTAAAAGGGTACCTGAGAATATTTTGAAATTTGAAAATATCGAGAAACAGTTGAGGGTTCCATTCGTTGTATATGCTGATTTCGAATCTATTCTGAAACCAGTGCATACTAATGAGCCAAATCCTGCTAACTCTTATACAAATCGAACATATCTTCATGAACCATATGCTTTTTCTTACCTCATAAAGTGCTCTTTTGATGATTCTATATCTAAATTTGTACTATATAGAGGTGCTGATGCAGCTAAAGTGTTTGTGTCAAACTTGGAGGCTGATGTCACCAATATTTATCACAAATATTTGAAGAATGTCATTCCAATGAGTCCATTGACTGATGAGGAAGAGCATGATTTCAATATTGCCGCCACATGTGGTATATGTGGAGAACCATTTGGTGATGGTGATATTAAGGTGCGTGACCACTGCCATCTAACGGGGAAAAAAAGAAATGGAGCTGCACATAGTATTTGTAACCTCAATTTCAAATTGCCCAACTTTATACCCATAATTTTTCATAATCTCAGTGGGTATGACTGTCATTTGTTCATAAAAGAGTTATGCACAAACAAAACAAAAGTTGATGTCATTGCTCAAACTAAAGAAAAGTATGTTTCCTTCACGAAACATATAATTATGGAGAGAATAGTAGATCACAATGGAGTGATGAAAAATAAGTTTTTGAAATTAAGGTTCATCGATAGTTTTAAATTTATGGCTGCTTCCCTTCAAGAGTTAGGTGACAATTTAGATGAAAAACATTTTGTGGAAACAAGAAAATATTTTCCGGAACAGGATAAATTCAAACTTATGAGGCAGAAAGGTGTTTTTCCGTACAGTTTTATCGATTCTTTAGATAAATTAAATTATTCTAGTATACCATCAAAGGTGGACTTTTATGATAAATTAAATGAAAAACATGTTTCTGATGAGGATTATGATAGAGTAAAGCAGGTATGGAACACATTCAATTGTCAAGATTTGGGTGAATATTCTGACATATACCTAAAATCTGATGTTCTACTGTTGTGCGATATTTTTGAAAATTTTAGAAATATGAGTTTAGATACATATAAATTGGATCCTGCTCACTATTTCACTTCTCCAGGTCTTTCTTGGGATGCTATGTTGAAGTATACGGGTGTCAACTTGGAATTATTAACTGATATCGATATGGTGCATTTTCTCCAAAACGGTATACGTGGTGGTGTAAGCCAGTGTTCGGAGAGGAAGCATATTGCAAACAATCAGTTTCTTCCAAATTATAATCCCGAAGAACCTTCATCTTTCATAATGTATTTGGATGCAACAAATCTGTATGGTCATAGCATGTCTCAATCATTACCTTTTGATGGGTTCACTTGGTTGACCGCCAGTCAAATATGTCAGTTGGATATCAATAGTATTCCAGATGATAGCCCCCAAGGATACATACTTGAAGTAGATGGGCATTACCCTGTCGAGTTACACGATCTACATTCGGATTTACCATTTTTGGTTGAAAGTATTATACCACCTGGTTCAAAGTCCAAAATACCCAAACTTATTCCTAATTTGAATGATAAAAAGAAATATATCGTTCATTATAGGAATTTGAAACAAGCGGTCCGTAATGGTTTGATGGTGATGAAAACTCATAGAATTCTCAGATTCAATCAGTCACCGTGGCTGAAAAAATATATCGATTTAAATACAAATTTGAGAAATAAGGCTACCAATAAGTTTGAAAAGGGTTACTTCAAATTGAATATAAATTCCATATTTGGCAAAACGATGGAAAATGTAAACAAAAGAAGAGACATTCGAATTGTCACACATTGGGAATCCATAAGAAGAGGTATGGGTGCCAATGCTTTGATAGCTCGTCCCAATTTCAAAACATTATCCATATTTTCGGAAGACTTTGTCGTCATACATATGGATAAAGTTAAGGTTTGTTATAATAAACCATTGTATTTGGGGTTCAGTATATTGGATATGTCGGAAACAGTCATTTATGATTTTTTCTATGATGTCATCAAAAAACATTACGGACCACAAGCTTCTCTTCTCTATACCGATACGGATTCTTTGATACTGAAAATAATGACGGATAATTTTTATAATTTTATGATTGCAAATGTTGACAAATTTGACACTTCTAACTATAGGTTGGGTAATAAATTCAATGTGCCAGTTAGCAAATCGGTGATTGGAAATATGAAGGATGAACTTCCGAGTGATCCCATCATCAGTTTCCATGGCACCGGTGCGAAAGCATATAATAATAATAATAATAATAATTGCTTTTATTGACAGGAACAAATACAAAGAAAAAAATATATATATATATATAAACAAAAATATAACCTCCTATCAAATGACAGGATTCAATTTCTGACCATGCTACGGAGAAATCGCAACATGAGCAGACCTTGCTCTTCCATCCAACCAAAAAACGTGTGCACCTATGTAAACATAAACACAAGTGCACACAAGCAAACATAACACCAGACAACACGATTGAAAATATACTTCATAAAACGGTATGCAAGACACATTGAACATATGTATAATACTATAATTTAAAAGGAAAAAAAAGAAAATATATACTAGCACTTGAAATTCAGCATGCTAGGAATTTCATTCACAAGCAAAAGATGTTTAATTTTTTTCTTGAATATAATACAATTTGAATTCTTTAGTTCGTTAGGTACTTTGTTGAAGAGCCAGGTTATGTAATAAGAAAACGATCCACGATAATGGGAAGTTTTGTGGTGAGGGGGCGTGAGCAAGTTCTTGAATCTCAAATTAAGATTATGAACGTCGGTCCGAAACCTGAGTTTGTTGTAAAGATAAGCAGGCTTCATGTGATTTATTATTTTGTGAAATAATGTACATGCATGTAAGATACGCCGATTTTCCATATTCAACCAACCCAATTTTGGTAAGTGATGTGTCACATGATCCCGTCTTCGCGAACCAGTGATCAACCTGACGCATGAATTCTGTAATACTTGCAGTCTTCTCTTATCGGTTTGTAACAGATAAGGACCATACACCACATCAGCATAGTTCGCATGGGATAAAACAAGTGCATCGCAAAGAATTTGTTTAGATTGGCGATTCAGTATTTCACGGTTACGATAGATTGTTTTGAGGTTACAAAATCAGTGAAACATGCGATGAAAATCTTAGCGACGGATTTATCAGCAAACCAAGGTTTTTTATATTGTCATCTTCGCCTTTTATTGGTAACGACACGTTATCGACAGTGATGCTTATATTATTCAAGCACTTTTTTCTAGTTGCTGACCTCCCAAAAAGCATGACAAACGATTTGTTGACATTCACAGAAAGACAGTATTTTTCCGAAAGTTCAGTCAGACTTTTCAAATCTATATTGATTTTTCGGCAACTATAATCTACAGAAGATTCCTCGAAATGCATGTATATCTGCGTATCATCAGCGTAACTATGTATGTTTGTGTAACGAAGGCAATGAGGGAATTAGGAGGTATATATTACAAACAAAAGTGGCCCTAGGATGGACCCCTGCGGAACACCATTCCGAGTAGCAAGAAAATCTGATTTGATTTTGTTCAATATAACACACTGAGAACGATCACTTAGATAGTTTTTCATGAGTTCAACTGAGTTGGGTGAAAATCTGAGATATTTTAACAAAACTAATAAAAGCTGATGGCTAATCGTGTCGAAAGCTTTTGAATAGTCTAACAAAACAAGTAAACACAAATTATTACTATCAACCGAAGCATGAATATCGTCCATAACTTTCAACAGTGCAGTTGTACAGGCTATGTTCAGCTCGAAAACCTGACTGAGTAGGAGGCAGTATATTAAATGTATCAAGATAATCGCGCATTTGAGAGTTCATGATTTTTTCCAGCGTTTTTGAGATTGCACAGAGGATGCTAATTGGGCGAAGGTCATTGATACTCTGGGGATTTGCGGTTTTTGGTAACGGGATAATTTGAGATTTTTTCCATAATGAGGGATATACTGATTGTTGGATACATATATTGAATATATGTGTGACATGAGGAATGATAAAAGGACAACAAAGCAATAACATTTTGATGCTGATATTATCAGCACCAACTGCATTGGATTTTATTAAGAGAAGTGTTTTGTACACCTCATTCTCCGTTATATCATGGAAAGCAAAACTGTGATCATCAAAGGAATAGTTGTTAGAAAGAAATGATAAGATATCATTACCTGGATTCGATATACGTGAAGAGCTATTACAAAAGAAGGTATTGAGATCATTGGCGTTGGTGAGCTCTTCAGGGATGGTACTATTGGATTTTTTATGTATGCCCAAGGAAGCTAAATCCTTCCAAAATGTATTTCTATTACCTTTGAGACGGGACTCCAGGTAGGCCTTCTTTTCCAACTTGATTGTGCGGTTTGTGAGGTTTCTCATTTGCTTGTAATAATTCCAGTGGGAGGGAAGCTTGCTTCTTTTGAATCTGGTAAAAGCTCTATCACGCAGTTTCATCATGAACTTCAAGTTCGCTGTCAACCATGGAGCCCTTTCTTTCGTAATTCGAACAGTTCTAAGAGGAGCATGGGAATCGAAAGTTTTTAGAATAATTGAATTGAGTGTAGACGTTTTTTCATCTATATTTCTCATTCGATAAATTGAGTCTAAATTGGCATTCGTAAGATCTATCAAAAAAGCATCATTATCGAAGTTTTTGAAATCCCTGTACGTATGCATGGAGGCAAGAATTTTGGACTGTCCAGTACCAATTTTGCATGCTACTAGATTGTGGTCGGAAAAAGTGGTACAATCAACTACAGTACGGTCGGTGATATCTAAAACTTCGGAACACATTATAAGATCAATCAAAGAACTTCGTGTTGCACTGTAACGAGTAGGTTCATCAACAACATGAGACAATCCATAGGATTCTAAAATCCCATTCAGGTTCTTACATACCTGAGATGATGGATTCAGAAGATCAATGTTGAGGTCTCCCCCGAACAGAATATATTCATGGGAGGGAACTAGTGCTGATAGCACCTCTTCCAGATCAGCAAAAAAATCGTGTGCAGGGAAACTTGGAGCTCTGTAGAGAGAGCCAATAACATATTTTTCTTTGTTGAATATGAACAATATCCATACCTGCTCAGAGTTGAGAGCTATATTAAAGTTGAATATGTTAGCGTTCAGGAACTGTTTCACATAAATGGCAACACCCCCACCACGGGTATCTCGATCGCGTCGGAATAACTGGTATCCGGGTAATGATATAGACTCATCGGTTACTGTAGCAGACAGCCATGTTTCGGATATGGTAACAATATCGTATATATTGAACACCTTTTGCTTAAATTCTTGAAAATCACTAGACAAAGATCTGGTATTCACGTGACAAAATGTGAAGTTTTACATAAGAAGGCAATTTTACTTGAAATATTATAAAATATATGTTGTATATCCCAATTATACAAAGATACAATTATTTGGGATATTGATTTTTTGCAGCTCTCAACGGAATTGTCCTAAGTGTTTTTTTGGCAGCTTGTTGATCGGGAGTAATAGGTGGGTCTTGTCGTTTTAAGTTTGCCACAGATGGAGAAAGCAACTCAGGGTTACTGGCAATTTCGTCAATTGTATATTTAGTGTTGTTAACGAGTAAATGATTATTTCTAATGAAAGCTTTGATTCCGTTTTTCTTGGCTGTGTTCAGGTGTCCTCGCAAAACCTTATGAGTGATTTAATCCTGTGGATGTGGATCGATGTGATGGATCGATCCACATGGATCGATGTGATCGATGTGGGACAAACTGAGTTCTATTTCCAATATGTCGCTCAGATAAGAGAGTGAATCCACTGGATCTTCTACTTGAAGGCCAAATACGAGCAAGTTATTTCTGCGAAGTCGGTCGTCTACTTGAGTTATTTTCCCGTCCAATATCGTTTTTTCCTGTTCAAGTGTGGATAATTTGTGATTGACGGTAGAGAGATCGCTCTGTATGAGTTCTAACGTTTCCTGAGATTTGTCGAATTTTTTATCAAGGTTTGTCATCAACTTGAACACATCTGCTAGCGTGATATCATGTACAAAGTGTGTCTGATGAAATAAAGAAAGCAAAAGGTATTAAAAAATCCGTTATAAAAAATCAAATTTCAATTGAAGATTACATTAGGATTGTTGAAACAGGCGGTATAATATTTAGAAAGATGAATGTATTCAGGAGTGATTTACATGATATTTACACGTTGATGTGCAATAAAGTCGCGCTCTCACATAATGATGATAAGCGATTCATCATTCCTAATACCACCAAGACATTACCTTGGGGCCACAACGATATTGAATTCTATCAGACAAGTTCCGAACAAAATTTAAGAATTCTTTTGAATGTACCGAAAGATGAAAACAGTATAAGTGACAAGAAATTAAATTTACTCATTGCCTTATTGGAAGAGCAATCGAGTAATTGAATTTTTTCACTCATTATCTGGTTTGTTCAACGAATTGTAAAATTCATACTTGTCGAATATTTCAAACGAATTATCCTACCCCACTTCCACCCCACTCCCATTCCCACCCGAAGTGGTAGGGAGCATACGGCTATAAAACATGAGGAGGAGGCCACAGTTCATCATTCGATTGCAGTCTTCCTTCGAAAGAAGCAGCCAACCTGAGATACCTGCCAGCCAACTTAGTTGAAGTTGAAAATTCCAAGCAGCTTGATGTAAGTACACACTTCCATACTATTTATATTATATTGTCTAATATTTTCATTTTCTCTTTCTAGAATCATGTCTTTTCTAAGGAATGCTCTGATGACCCCGATTACCACTCTCAGTGAGAGACAGTTGGAGGATGTAGAGCGGAGGAGGGTGGTTGTCCTACAGGACATCATGGTACAACCACCAGCTGCACCACCAGCTGCAGCTCCCATTCCACCACCGGGGATGACTTCCACCCAGGAAGTGGCGGCTCCCATTCCACCACCGGGGATGACTTCCACCCAGGAAGTGGCGGCTCCTGACTTGAAGTTCTTTTTCGAGGACTTCAAACCAACCCCCGAGGAGGAGATTGACCCCCCACCAACTTTGTCGACATTCAGACCAACTTCTTCGTCAGCACCCCAAATCGAAGATTTACAGAATGTGTACAACCCGGACCTGGACGAGTCTCTGGCGGATTTATCGCATCTTCAAAGTCTCTTATCGCCCATCGAACTATTATCGCCCATCGATTCAGGGATGAGTTCGAGAAACCGGTGAAGAGGGCCAAGAAGATGAAGAAATCCGCACCTGTGAAGAAGTCCGCACCTGTGAAGGCATCCAAAGCCAAAGGTGGGAGGGGTGGTAAGTTGAGTGCTTTTCGCAAAAAGTGTGAAAAGAACTCACCTTACGTTGGTTGGCCTACAGCACCCCTTCCAGTGATGGAGGTGCAGAACTTGGTGGAAGTCGTCGCCCAGGTCTATCGGGATGCGTCACCCCCTCCAGTCACCCCCCAGGTCCATCGGGATGCGTCGCCCCCTCCAGTCACCCCCCAGGTACGTGTTGAGCATTCCGAACAAGAGGTTGGCCCGGAAAATGTCCTTTCACAGACTGTGGTAGAGGGTAATAAACTCAAAGAGTCTATTACCTATGCACAGTCTGTGAAAAAGAGATATTTGAGGGAAAAGAAGGTTGTGGATGGTTCTGATTCCAGAAAAAGGGCCTTGATGGCGGATATTTTCACCATCGAGGCCCAGAAACTGGAATTAGAGAAGCGACTCTCTATGCTTAGGGCGAAACTTCGAAAAGAAGATTCGCAACAAGGAAAGAGTTTGGCTTACATCCAAAAATATGGACCTCTTGTTCAGGAATGGGATGCCATGTGCCAGGGGTTCCTTAATACCTAACCCCTTTTGTAAATATATTTTTGTTTAGTTTAAGTTAGATGTATGTTTAGAATAAAAAAATTGTAATTTTAGGAATATAATAAAAACTTGCATGTTAATTTTAAGGTTATGAATGTTATGAATGAAAAAATAAAATAAGGAATATTGGAGTGCATATCTATTTTGGTTGTTGCACACAAAATACTGCGTGGTTGGGGCAGTATTTATTCCTTCATTCTAGTCATTTTCTAGTCACATGTAGTATATAGAATAAAATTAGTTAAATAGAATAATTGTATAGAATTTCCATCATTTGAAAGTGTGTGAATTGTAAAATAGTTATTTTTTCTAGAGAATAAATAAAAGTGATTCTAGTAATGCTCTTAGTATAATTCCGAAACTTTTGACACTTCTCTCATCATTACTTCTCTCAACATTATTCAAACAAATTTCATTTATGTGAATGTGTAAAAATAAAATCATGAATCTAATGAATATTATATTGGATTTATTTCCCAATTCTCACATCAATACTTGAATAAATAACCTAGTGGATCTTTATTTTTCACATATTCCCCCTCCCTTACTCTGTCCCACTTTCTTCAAATCATATAAATAAGATTGTATTCTCAATATTCTTCAACTTGTTCGTTCATCATGAATCAAGCAACACCAATTATTCGGGAAGCTGATTCCACCAGTGAGCCTCATTTTGCCCCACCAGAGAATTGGTCCTATGGTGACATTCAAGTTGCTGTAGTTGATTCAACATCTCCCGATAATGAATTCGATGGGTGCTCAGATACAACAATAGAGCTGAATGAAGAACAAGATGTAACCTCAGACGAAGATGAGTTTGAACATGATGAATTCGCCAGCCCAGAACTTGTGGATCAACTGTGGCTTGAAGATCATCAAATCGCTCCACCAAATATCATCGTGGTGGTTGATTCTCCCGAACCTGACATCATCATTATAGATGATGATGATGATGATCAGGTAGGTTAGGTTAGGTGTTCCTCGGAGTGCACATAGTACCTGGTTGGTGCACACGGAATGCTGCGTGGATGGGGCAGCATTCAACCTAACCACTCTATTTGGTAGTAGTGAAAAAAATAGGGCTATATCGGTACACCCTTGCGGTGAAACGTTAGTTGTTTCGCTATAAAACGAACTAATTAGAAAATGGAAACAGTTAATCATTATCTTTGGATATCTTTGGAACATTATTTTAATAATATTGATACAAATTCGTATCATAAAGAAATTTTAAGCAACGTATATTCGGATAAGTAACGAAGGAAAAGGTTGTATAGGCGATCGCGAAGCGATCGCTTCGCGATCGTGAAGCGATCGCTCAGCAGGCCGCTTTGCGGCCTGGGGCGCTCAACATCCACCACTTGCATCCGGGGCGCGTTTTTTGCGATCCCCACCTCCCCCCCCACTCCGCCTCCCACTATACCCCCTCCTGTGCAAGAGTATAAATGTAGGAGTTCCTCAATGTAATCTTCAGTTGAGTAGCTATCGTCAACATGTCAACATACCAGGAAGCCGATTCCACGACCGGACCCCAGGCGGAAGAACCTACAGCGCCACTCCCGGATCTTCAGTTGGAGGATTCCGATATGGAGGCCGATTCAACCACCATGCCTCATCACCCTTCCACATCTTCGGTCCAGGTACTGCATGTGACCAGTACCGAAGACCACTCCGAAGACTCGAGCAGCTCGGATGATGATGATGACGATCTCTGGGACGACGACGCATTTGCGGAGGAAATGGCGTTTTCTGAGGGTTCGGTGATGTGGCAGTACTTCCCCCGACCCGATGACAGTGACGACGACGACTTGTAATCCTTTCCTTTTTTTTCCCTATTTTTTTCCCTATTTCACCCATCCTTTATCCTTCCTCGGAGTACACATTTTGTTTGGTTGGTGTACACGAGACACTGCGTGGTTGGGGCAGTGTCTACCTCCCTCTCTCCTTTCCACCTTTGAAATAAATATTCTGAATTACAATACCAATTACTCTTATTGACTACTCTGAATAAACACCCCTCGAATTTGAAATATTGTCTTATGAAAATTATATTTCCAAATCTTGACATGAATTCTGCAATTGTTCAGATAAGAGAGAGCTAGTATGTTATCAAACAGATTCAAATCCACTCGGACGCTTAAACAATCATTTTTCAATGTGATTTATTTTACAAAGATAAGATATTCAGAGAACTTACATATTCTATAACACATTTATGCATACCTCATATGTATATGGATGTACATTTTAGAGGTATATCCATATATTACAAACTACTCTTCGTATGATTATGTGACACTCAAAATATTCTATTTCTTTGACTGAGTGATCAATCTTATTATTAGATATCTACACTTTGTTTGTAGCTCTGAAAAGAGCTGTATTTTTGTTGACCCGAAAGTCCACGGTAACTGCTCCGCAGATGGGGTGTTGTTGCAATCTCATTATGAGATATCTACTCTCTGTTTAAATAATGTAGCCCTGAAAAGGGCTGTTTTTTTTGTTGACTCGAAGGTCCACGGTTACATCTCCAGAGGTGGGGTGTTGTTACATATGATACAGACGGCTATTCTCCTAAAGTTGGTCAAAGGCCTATCACATGCTTTACACCATGTTTGCCCCATCTCCATGAAGCGGGCGGTGTAATGAATGTCGACGTGCTCATAATACCCTCCATTGTTATTCCGCACAGAATAAAAGCGGAAGCAACACCAACACAACTTCTCTATTTCACCGTCAATCGTTTTGATCCTTACATGACTATCCGTTACACAATACAAATCTAACGGATCATCCAATGTCTCAGTGATATTCAACAACTCAACATTGCCAATAACTACTCCGCTGTCGTCAGTCTCGTGAGTCGAATCTGTTGCGATACCTTCATCTTCTTCTTCAACAAGACCTTCTTCATCATCATCAATATCTAAATCCCCAACACCTTGCTCAATTGCCTCATCGTCTTCGATATTTAAGCCACCTTCTGCACCTTGCTCATTCACCTCATACTGCATATCTCCACCATCATTTTCTTCGTCAACACCCACTATCTGTCCAACGTCTTCAAACTCTTCCACCAGCTCATGGTTATTAATATCTCTCTGAGATAATAATGCTAACACAGCAGCTCTCTGGGCAGACATATTAATGTATTCTTGTGGTGATACTTGAATACTGACTGAAGTTTACAATCACTCACCGATTTTTATATGATTTTTGACAGTGGTGGTGGTAGCTCCCTCCACTTTACCCCACTCTTCACGGTACCTGTTTATAAGAGGGAAACATGGGAGCGTGAGAGTGTAGTTAAATTCATCGATTGAATATTTGTACATCTATCAGTGAATATGTCTTTCCCTAAAGAGTGGGATACAAAACCAACAATACGCGGCTTTCCAATCAAAATTGGCAAACATATAGTGTGTTACAACTGCCATGGGTATTGGCCTGAAACATATATCAACCCATGTACCGGCCTGTGTCGTAGATGTGTTGTGGCAAGGAATCCAGACCCACTTCGGAAGAGGATAAATGGTTCAACTCTAGAAGTAAGTGACTACCGCCAGCAGTGCAGAGAATGTTCGAAAGAGATTATGTGTAATAATATGGGCATTTCAAGGAATATATGCATAAATTGTGTAGCGACTTGCGATACATTAGTCCAGCGATGTCTACAATGTGGTGAATATAGTGTGGATTGTTGGAACAATTTATGCAGTGCTTGTAGAAATGATTGGCATATGTGTGAGAATGTCGGCCAATTTCACCCCAACAGAGATGTCCACTTTCGAGAGTGCTGGTGTCTAACCCATGAAGAGCGGATAGAGAGACGGAGGATTCATGGAAATCTTATGCTAACATACACATCTTGAAGTGATTTCAATATGTTGAATTTATGAAAAATAAAACCAATAGTTTACATATTACTTGCATCATTTCTAAGATTATTATTCTATTTAGTTTTTAATAAATAAAACAATTTTAATACACTATTTTTTTATTTTTTATCTAATATTGAGTACAATCATGATAATGTCATTACACTAAAGAATTTTCATCGATCCATGAGTTGTGATCTTCAGAGAACCCCAGCCACTTTACATAGAGGCGATGTCCTTTTCTTTTTAAAACTCGCTCCACCAAATACGTATTGGGATCTTTCGTTTTATTCAACTCCAGCCCATAAAAACAGCCTTTGATTGGTTGCCCATTCACATCTTCTAATGCATAAGTTATAGGTTCTGTATTATTAACTTTCACAACTTTGAAAATTTCAGCTGTAAAATTTGCTGTATAACCTTTATCGAATGCATTTTTATATTTGCTGATTCGAACACTATCCCCAATTTTAAACGTACTTTTTTTACGTTTCACATGTGGACTCTTAGATTCGGCATACATTGACAATTTAGTAGACTGTTTCACATCTGCAGGTTTCATACCAATCGTACGATGAACTTTGTTGTTATACTGACGAGTAATTCTAGGAAGAATGTTCAACCACTTGTAATGACCTTGAAGTGAAAACTCCTTATAAAGCCAACTCTTCAATGTTCTGATTACTCGTTCTGCAATTGCAGCTTTTTTTGTGCTGAATGTTGAGTAATGATTGATGTTGTGTTTCTTCATTAACGATGAGAATTTCGAATTATAGAACTCAGTACCATGATCAGATTGTAAATTTTTTTGGAGTATATTTAGCATTTTTCAACACGCTTGCCATAGCTGCAGTAACTGAATCACCAGTTTTATTCTTTAACGGCCTTGACCATACAAACTTTGAATAACAGTTGATAACTATAAGGATGTACCTACATCCCTCATTTTCTTTAGAATATGGTTGCATTTCCATCAAATCCATCTGCCACAAGTCAGAAAAACCCTTTATTATTGTCTTCCGACGGGGGAAATTTCGACGCGCCGGCTCGTGTATTTCTTTCACAACCTGCCATTTTGCATTACTCATATTACTGCTCTAAGACTTCTTCAAGATGATAAAATTGAGGAATCACTTTTCTACTGTTCAGGTGCAAGTGTAACGATTGACTATTAAACTTCAATGACTCGCTCAGTAAAAGTATCAACCAACTTAGCTATTACGTCAGTTCGCTTTTCCACATTACTCAATTGATCAGCTAATGCAGAAGTGATGAGTGCATTTTTGTCAATGATTATTTGCACCTCATTATGTTTTGAATCAATATGTTTTCCGATGTTACGTAGCGTTGATGCAATGAATTCTTGGAAATACTTCAGGGTTGTCTCATTGACTTTTCTAATGTGATCGTCAACATATCCTTTAGTAACAGAATCTTTACTGTCTACAGGTTCGTCAACATTTTGAAACCGCTTATTCTGAATATCATAATCACCATTTGGTGTGAGAATGAATCCAACACCAGATCTTCCAACTATTGGTTTACTAACACCACCTCTTCTACGCCCAAATTTATCAATTGTGGTATGCATAGTTAGATCGTTTGTGATCGACTGAGCCAGTTTCACACATCATGTTCATGATATTGCGGTCAATAGACTAATCCTTCTTCACGTAATTCCTCAATTATGGCTAATATTTCATTATCATGTCCGATATGTCCAGCCAGTCGTGAACTCCAAAGTAGTCGAAGTCGATCAATCAATTCTTCGAGTTCATTCCAATAAACATAATCTGTATGCTTATTTCTGATATATTTTTTCTGGATGGGTATTTTGATCATGCCAGCACCTTCTCTACTAGGGTTTCCATTGGATAATAATGGTAGGATTATTTCTCTATATTTCTTCCAATTATTCGATAGAAGACCTTGTTTTCTCTCATTGTATTTATATGCAGCCTTTGTTAATTTGAGTATATCACCATATGTGGTCATATCGGAAGAGGGGATATTTCTCGATGGTACTTTCATGAATATCAAGTTATATAGTTTTGGAGTGCCCTGATAAGAGCCAATAGTTTTACCATTTTTGATAAACACAATTTTCTCATCGATAAATTCCACATCAGCTACTCCCATTTGTAAATTTCCCGTTTCAGTGTTCATGTGTACTCCAAAGACTGTATCGTAAGAGGGATTTCCTGATAGTAACTTTTTTATATGCTTTTGTACTTCATCACCATCATCGAATACATTAGGTGATTGTGAATCTAAAGTTGTCAATTGAGAGGTTTGAAGATCCTTCGAGGAAGTCCCTTCAAATTTCGGTTTCCACTCACTTTCAATTATAGTTTTGGCTGTTAATGGTGTAGCAGGCTTTGTTTTCTGCATCACTTGATTCATTTGAGATGCTCCTTCAGTATTGGCAGATATTACTTTCAAAGGTGTTATTATTGGCTCATAGATCCTCTCGAGTGCTGATTGATCACCTAGACGACTACTTTTGATATAATTGAATTTCTTCCGAACGGCATCCGTTGCTTCAATTAACTTTCTTTTTAAACATATTTCATCATCATTTTTTCCCTCCATAATTCACTCCAAGAATTTGTATAATGAATTGATATCTCCACTATCTAGCACTCAAGTGATTCAATTCTTCAAGAACGTCAAGGATATATGAAAGCATCGAATCCTTTTCGATAACGTCCATTTACCACTTCTCGATCCTTATCAATTACTAAAAATCCATATTTATCTTCCCAACATCTCGCACACATATCTTGAAATTGCTTATATGTTACATCTGGTGATACATGGTCGGAAAAAATATGATTGAGATTCATATCATCTTGTTTGAACATTACGATAAAATTTGCATTATCTCGTATCAATTGTTTCGGAACTCGTGAATATGTTTGGGCTAAATAGAAACAATCCACATTTTTATGACGACCCATACTGAAATATGATCGTATAACATCCTGTTTCTCGCACATAACATCATCAAAAATGAATATCGAATCAGGTTTGGCGTCTGAAGGCTCTACTATTTCACCTGCATTATTGGCAAAAGTGTAAAAATCCAACCCTTCGATTTGAGATAATACTTCACGTAAATACTCGTATTCAGGTTGATAAAGAGACTTTGAATAAAGATAAACATTTGCGAATCGTAATCCTAGAGGATGCGTTAGCAAAGAAATCATAACATTTGTCTTGCCACAGTTAGAAGGTCCAATAATCAGGCCGCGAATAGAAAGTGGAAGTAAAGATCCGTGACGTTGTTTGACACCGCTTTCCGATCCACCACCCATTTTTTCATCGAAATTATCGATGGAAAATTGCTGCTTCTGCTTCAATATGCGCATTGTATGACAGTTGGAGACTATATAAGCAGGGTTCCACATCGATTCCTTTATTTAAATAGGGGTTATGAGTCGATGCAGATCTACTGAATTGCATTCAAATAAAACTGGTAGAGGATTGATCAATTCCCTCATCAATAATCTACCATTTGAATTACACTTACCTGGCTATCAGTATTGTGGTCCGGGCACCAAATTGCAGAAAATATTGTTGAGAGGTGATTCGGGTGTCAATCAGCTGGATTTTGCATGCAAAAAACACGATATTGCATATTCACAGAACCCCGATAATCTTGCAGCTAGACACATAGCGGATAAAGAGCTTGCAGAAAGTGCTTGGAATCGTGTCAAAGCAAAAGACGCTACTATTGGAGAAAAAGGAGCTGCTTGGCTAGTTACGAATATAATGAAAGGGAAACGCCGATTTGGTATGGGTTGTGACTCATCTCCCAAGCAGTCACACATTCCGAAGAGAAAGCGTTCTGTTAAGAAAAAAAAAGTTAAAAAAATATTGAAAGCTTCTAAGGTGATAGCTTTTGGTTCTGGGATCGTTCAGAAAGTGCGTGATGTTCTACACAAAGCGGGTGGAAGTGAATTTGTTGTCAAAAATTCTAAAAGAGCAGCTGAAAATGCACTCAAAGAAGCACGCAAATATATGAGGGCTGCAGGTGGGAAAAATAAAATTCGCACACCGCGAATCATACCGATTCCTAAAATTGGTGGAATACTACCACTCATTCCAATTTTTGCTGGTTTATCAGAACTAGGTAGTTTAGCCGGTGCTACTGCTGGTATAACGAAAGCAGTTCAAGCAGCAAAAGCGAGTAGGGAGCAGTTGAGTGAGACAAATCGCCATAATAAACACATGGAGGCAATTGCTATAGGTAAACAAGGAAGTGGTATCTACTTGAAGCCTTACCGCAAAGGATTAGGAGTCTATATGAAACCTCAAAATTCAAAAAACTCATAAATTTGCTACCTAAAAGAGCTCTCTCCAATATCGACCTCAACTATTACGCTAAGAAAATGACGATTCCATATTTTCGGGGGGTATATATGCGTGACGATTTACCAAAATCAGGACCACTCCGATATGAATCTGCCATAGTAAATTTGGATAGTCGACATGGTCAAGGGACACATTGGGTAGCATATAGAAAAAGGGGAACTTCGATAAAATATTTTGATAGTTTTGGCGATTTACCCCCTCCCAAAGAACTGATTCACTATTTTTATATGGGTTCGAATCCTATCAATACTATCACATATAACTATAAGCGTGAACAACGATTCAACACAGTATGGTGTGGCCATTTGTGTTTGAAGTTTCTTCAGAACAAGAACAAGAGTTAACACCAGTACAGGATAGGGAGAGTATCAAGAGGATGAGTCATTCATTGATCGCATATTCCAGAGTACGCACTTTACAAAAAATGAGTAAAGAACAACTCGCTGATATGCCGAAAGAGGTGTTGATTGGGTGTGCATCACATGAAATTGCATCTGTATGGGATAAGTTACCACAAAACCTACAAAATGATATTGATGTCTTGAAGTATCAGTACTGTCAAGAGCATTACAATGATTCCAGCGGTAGCAGTAGTAATTCCGATATGAATGATGGTCCACCTACAAGAAAAATTTTTTGTTGTTATTGTAAAGTGAATGATGTGAATGTAGTCACACATAATGATATGGATAGACCACCGAAAAAGCGACGATTGGTCCACAATTTCTGCTGTCAGCAATAAAAAGACATGAATCATCGAAAATTCATCAGTCATGTCACGCACGTTTTCATTGTCGGGATACTCTAGCGAGTTGAGTGCCAACTTCTACCCACCCATTGAATTGGATACCAATAGTAATTATGGTCTGGGATTACATGGTTTCTACTCCTACAATTCCATATTCAATGTAGATGCTAAGAATAATGTTATCGGCTATTCGAAGACAATTATCTCACCCCCCACTATTATAAAAATTCCACCTGGGGCATATGAAATTGATGAAATTAATAAGGTGATTCAAAGATTCATGAAATCCAAAGAAGTGCAACTAGAAAATGGAATTGAAGAAAATATCGACGAAGTATTTCTCCTACGTGCAAACAACAACACTCTGAAATGTGAAATGCGATCGAAATATTACATTCATCTCAAACATGAAAACAGCATTGCTGAACTTCTAGGGTTCGATGACAATGTTTTCAATTGTGGTGAAATACATGAATCAACATTGCCCGTGAATATCAATAAGGTGAGGATTATTCGTGTGGATTGTAATGTCACAGCTGGAGCATATTCGAATGGCGATGAAATCCATAGCATCTTTGAATTTGATATTGATGTAGAGCCCGGTTACAAACTCACCAAGGAGCCACAAAATATTATTTATATACCAATCCGACCTGGTGGTCGTCAGTACCTCGACAATATCACTCTTTGCATATTGGATGATAATGGTAATTTGATCAATTTCAATGGTGAAAAAATAATAGTCAAATTGGAATTGATAAAGCTATAATAATCATCATTTCTCATATATTTATTCACAACATCGACGACAGTCATTAGTAACAATCATCGTTTCTCATACGTTGATTCAGAACATCGATGACTGTCATTAGTGTATCATAAAGAAAATGAGTAAAGGAAGCATCGATAAGTTTGGTCGCAGAAGTAAGGCAGTTTCAAATACTGTTTTGCGTGGGCAGCCTGGAGTTGGTTTCAAATTAACAACCGATGGAAACTTTGATATGGAAAATAAACGTTTGAAAAATAAAGCAGAGCCTGAAGAGAGTGCGGATTGTGTTAATCGAGGATATGTCGGTTTTTACATCTCAAAGATGAGAGGAGAATTAGATACTGATATTGACAAAATTAATTTGAAATTAGATGGAGTAGAAAAATATTCCGTATCAGTGAGGGAAGATCTCATTACGCTTGGACTGAAATTAGTAGAATTTGTAAAAAAGTATGAGCATATGGATAAGGATATCAAATCGCTGCAATCTGATTTGAAAAAACAACCCTCGATAAGCATTCAAACGATCGAGCAAAAACGATGATGAGCGATGATCATCTGTGAAAAAAGTCAATATAAAGCTGAAGTTGATCAAATTGTTACTCAGTATTTGTTACTTCCTAACGCTGAGCAGGTGATATTCATTGATGGAACTATGAATTCTGCGATTATCGTTTCTAAAAATGGGGTTGTGCTTCAATAGTCAGCGATTGCCGCAGCGGCAGCAGTTGAGTCAGCATAATGTATTTGGTGGAGGCTATGATCATGTGCATTTAAAGAAGCGAAAATCCAGCAGTCGATTCATTCCACGTATATCTGCCAAACGGTCAAGATATAGAATAAGTGCTAGTAGCCTGAACTTTCTCAAATCTATTGGCTTGAAGGTGCGATATAAAAAATAGTAATAACATGGCGACAATCACCACAAGTGATAAATTGGAAGTGTTCGAGGAGCCCATGTTCGACCATTCCCTCATCAGCCTTCATGAGCATACATATAAGCCGTATGGTTCACCATATTACAAAAATTCACATGAAATACGAATTCCAATCAATTATCAAGATCTCATACTCGATATTGCAGATAGTTACATTTATATCGAGGGGAAGTTCACACCATCTGATGCCACAAAGCGGTGCTACCTATCCAATAATGCTCTCGCCTTTCTCTTCGACGAAATTCGCTATGAAATGGGTGGTGAGCAAGTGGTTGTTGTTCGAAAACCCGGCATAACTACCACAATGAAAACGATGATATCATTCGGAAAAACGCATGCAAATTCGCTACTACCGATAGGATGGGGACTCGATGTGAATAAACAAGATATATTCGATTCCGTTAGCAATGTATTCAGTGGTAAATTACCCTTGAAGTATCTCATAGGTTTTGCTGAAGATTACAATAAGGGGATAATGAATGTGAAGCAGGAGCTCATTTTGATTATAGCTCGCTCATTCAAAAATTCATTAATTGGAGAAGTCGATGCAGATTTGGAAATCAATAAAATAGAATGGAGAATCAGGCACATTGTGCCGGAAGATCGACAGAAACTGAAACTATTGAATCGCATAAATAAAAATGGTAATAATGCTAAAGTGAAGGTGGCTTATCGTATGTGGGACCTTTATGAATTACCCACACTTCGTGATACATCCTCGGATATATGGGCGGTGAAGACAACTAGCAGCTTCGAAAGACCACGATATATCATCATCGGCTTTCAAAACACCGACCAATCCGAAAATATGTCAAAAGATGTAACGAAATTCACACATGTGAATATTAATAATATTCGACTATCTCTGAACTCTGAAGTATACCCATATGAGCGTTGGAATCTGGATTTCGACAAGAAGTTAGACTCATCAGCTTACTATGCATATGAAAACTTCCAACGTAGCTACTATTATAAAACTATGAGTGAACCGATGATGGATATTGGTAGCTTTCGCAACAACCCACTATTCATTATCGACTGCTCCCATCAACCCGAAGCTATGAAGTCATCCACTGTCGACATCAAAATAGAATTCGAAACACGCAAGGTGAAGTTTCCAGCAAACACCAAAGTATATGCACTCATCCTCCACGATGCTGTTCTATCATATAATGCTCTTAATGGCTCTGTTCAAACTGGATTGTAATAAGATTGACATGTAATATGCTATGAAATATTCGATATTGATGAATAATAAAACACTCAATAATTATGTTATATCTTTTATTCACCAAACAATTAGATACAAACAAATATGGATTGAAACATTATTTTATTCACAAAAATATACAACAGATTTCAAATATTCACAACACCATCATTTATCGCTTCTTCCAGTTGCGGGTTGGGACTCTTTGGTTCCAATTGATATTTCTCTATGATATTTTGCGGTAGGTAGGTGCATATGTCTTGAAGAAAATGTTTCAAGTCTGCTTCAATTATTAACTCACAGAACTCATCCAAATTTCTACTCCCATATGAATATTTATGACACAATGCCACACCGAGTTCATACTTCTCACTAAGCTCCAAAAGTTTTCGCACCTCTTCAGCATCGTAACATACACTCAAATCATAATTTGATGAATGTAGAGCATCAAAACTCAGATCAGCCATCTCCCAAGCCATTTTTCTTATGGCGGAATCCAAATCCACTGCTTCCGGCCACTCTTGGGCTGAATATTGCATCCACATATTTATAGAATGGTGAGTTCTGAAAATTCATAAATGGCATTCATTAGTTTGCAAATAATATAAAAAAAATACTCACTTGAAATCTGACTATGTCTATGAAGTGACCAAGTTGATACATATTTTATATTAATCTACCATATTTTCACTATTTACAAAAAAAAAATCATAATTTCAAAATGTTCAATCTAAAACATTGAATTTCATCAATGATAGGGTTTTAGCACCAGGATAATCCTGTGAACTTTGACCCATATAAGTAAGTGTGAATTTGGCTTTGGATGAATTCACTTCACGAATGAAGTCTTCTAGTAATTGCTCTGTGACACGTTTTGGAAGCCATGCTTTAAAAGGAGTATCACTTTCCTCATCCAATAAAACTACTTGAATTGATTTACCATATCGTGTGGAATACATTGACATTTTTTCAATTTTATATTCTTCATCAATAACCAGAGCGTTTATAGGTTTCTGCTCTAAAGCTTCACTTTGTTGAATTATAGAAAAATTAATTTTTTCAATGTCAAATTTCAAATTATCCATATTCATAAATATAGTGAAATTACGGTTAATCAAAATAAAATATATATTCACCTCACTGACGAAAACGCCCTCTCGGATGGGTTGATACTCGTTGTCTTCACTTTGGAATTCGACAAATACTTCTGTTTACCTAGTTGGGTATTTTAGAGTGTCTAAACTGAATGTGGAAGCATGATATTCTGAACTTATATAGGAATTACCAACAAGGGAGGGGGCAACGCCGAACCCCACTGTTCAAGGTTATATTCTGTGCACGTCACGATTTCATTCAAGGTCAACATGCAATGCCAGAGAGCAAGCTCAAGGTAGTCGAAGTGTCGAACGTCAAGGTCAAACCCCACACTCAAGGTCAAACACCGCATTCAATCTCATACTATGTGTACGACGTTCAAGGTTAGGTTACGTCATACGATATTCTGAACTTATATAGGAATTACCAACAAGGGAGGCGACAACGCCGAACGCCCACTGTTCAAGGTTATATTCTGTACACGTCACGATTTCATTCAAGGTCAACATTCAATGCCATGGAGCAAGCTCAAGGTAGTCGAAGTGTCGAACGTCAAGGTCAAACCCCACACTCAAGGTCAAACACCGCATTCAAGTTCATACTACGTGTACGACGTTCAAGGTTAGGTGACGTCATTCAAGGTCATGTGACGTCTCAAGGTCAAAAGGGGTGGGGGGAGGCGTTCAGTCGGCATTAGCACCCTACTGACATGTATCTGTTTGTGTACACGCATCTAATTTTGAAGGAGCTAATACGCTGGAGGGACCTGGATTGTCATTGTTTTGATCATTACCTGAAAATAACTCATTCAAAAAAATATTCCATGCTTGTGAAGTGGAAAATTTCTTACCGTCCAATTTTGTTGGAAACTTTAAGGGCACAGCAGTGATAAGTAAATGTTTTCCAGAGGAAGTGAAGGATTCATCGTCAAAATGTTTTCTACAAACTCGTATTCTAATGTAGGCTTGCTCAGGTGTTAAGTTAGCATATTTGTGGTCTCCAACAAAACCAAATGCTTTTTTCCACTGCTGACACCTGCGAAATATAGTTTGAACATTAGTTATAAATAGTATCTAAATCACATTACTACCGAAACATTTTTGACCTATAACTGACATTATGTATTTGATGAATTTATTACCTTGTGGCATCTTTGGGGAATTGAAAAAATAAAATATTTTCACGTAAACTATCACAAGAATCCACACTGCAAAAAGTACGGTGAGAAGTCATCACAACAATAAAAAATGTTCAAATAACTACAAGAATAAAAGTTCCAATAAAATGTTTATTTTACGCACTAAGTATAACTGGCCGGAACGATGCGAACTGTTCAATCGGAGACACTCTGTTGAACTGGCTCCCCCGTCAGACGGGCACTGACGACCGAACGGCCAGGCAAGGGACGCGCGAGGACGGAGGGTGATGATTTGGGTCGCTGCTGAGAGTGAGCGGACTTATTAGAATATCTATGGATGATGGGGGAGCGAAGTATTCGACAATGACATTTCAATATACGTTGTTTTGCATAGTTTCGAAGGAAAACGATGTTCCGTACGTCGTTGGTAAACAAAAATCAGTATTATAATGACATTTAGAGAATACAGACGTAAAGTAGAGGAATTTGAGAGACGTGTCCAACAAATGGGTAATGATATTCAATTATATGAGAAGAAGAAAATGGTTCTCAAGCAGTTGTATGATTTACACATTCAAGACAAAGTGGTCCAGCCTCAGAGTGTAAAATATGTATATGTAGAATATAATTTCTGTTCAATATGTAAACGTACCGAATGTGGGTGAAATTCTAAGGAAATTTGCGTGAAGGCTAGTGTAAACAATGGAAATCGATTAGTTCGACATCAGTCGATGAGGGTATTTGCGCAGGCGCAATACCAAAGAATACACCATTCATATTTGAATTGAAAAAGATATTTCAAGATCTTCGTCATTTAAAAAAAACACTGTTGAATTTGTTCCAGAAAACGCAACAAGGCTAGAGAAAAATTTTTGATTAGAGTTGTACAACAATTATGAAATTGAATAAAAAAAATTAATATTTTTATTGAGTAAATGTTGTTTCATTTCAAGTTGATAGAAACATATAATATAGGTATGCAGCATTATCACTATCACTTATCGATAAAGCCAGACACGTGGCTCAAAGTGACGAAACAAAGGCCCTTTGTTTGATTGCATAATATGTCATCACCTATTTTCCTATTCTTATCCAAGGTGGCATTGATCACTGTGAATGCTGAATCAGCACACAGAGATATGCAGTTCTCAAAGCGACGGAACAAAGGCTCTTCGTTCGATTTTGAAATATGTCATCACTTATATTCCTATAAATACCTCCTGCGGGGCGAAATGATGAGTTAGTTGTATCAGTGATACTAGTGACAAGTGCAACGATTTTATCTGAAAGTAAGTGTTTTTCATGTTCATTTTATTGCAAGATTTTTCATTCGTTTTTGACTCTTCCACAAAAGAATTCATTCAAATGTAATTTGATTCAAAGGTCGTGAGAGTTGTTGTTGAATTATCATTAATTTTTCAAAGTTTTTCTCAGATCAATATACTTGAGTGTTTTTCTATACATAGTTTTTGAGGATTAACGTTTTTTTCAATTATTTTGTAATACAAAACGGTTCAGAGTTATTTACGTATTCCTCAAGACAACCCTGGACAACTATTTTTATCCTACATACATCAGAAGATAAGAAATAACAATTACTGATATTTCTCAATCTTCAATAATGAATAAAAGATAAGAACCGCTAATTGCTGACATCCATTTCTCTCGAATATTATCTCTTACAGTAATTATTGTATCGTACAATTCGTTTTGATGTTAGAATCATCCAAGCTGAATAAGAGTTTTTCTCTTATTTTATCCAGTTGCCTTTGACAATGCCATATCTTGTCTATATACACATTTATTATGTAGTAAACAGAAGCTCATTTTGTGACCAGCTTTCTAGTTGAATAAAACGCATAGTGAGTTACGAATAACTTTCATTCATGTTGTCGTTTATTGAGATAGTGTTCGTATAATTTGAAACATTGTTTTTTTATTTTTGGTTTCTCGCAGGTGGATTTCCTGAACTTCAAATTCAGTCGTGAAGAGGGAACCAATTAACAACAACAACAATTCGTTACCACACCGAGTGACGGAGAGGTATCACCCCCATTTAGAAGAAATTTGTATGAGGAAAATACGCTGGCGTGTTGTTTCATTTGAAATTGTACGAAATAAAGGTTAGTACTGCATTTTTTCTTTGTTCAATATATGTATAGAGTTTGTGGTTGTATACTATATTTTTTGTTCGACTCAAAAAGTTTTTCATTCATAGATATGATCCGCATAAAGAAGTGTTTTCAATATTTTTTATATGTTTAGTACTTGCAAAATATGTGTTTTAAATTAGTTGTTTCGAATGACAGTTGATTTTTTCAATTTTAACTGTAGCTCGCTCATTTTTCACAATCACTCCATGAAACACATTACCCCCAATCTTGAATTTTATTTTTCTCTGGTGTATATTTGCATTGAAAATCAAATTTATTTCAGAACACTACATCAACGTGTGCAGTATCAGTTCAGTCAACTACATCCAAATCCAACTTTGCAACCTTTCCAGGACGAGTTTCAAATTACAGCAGCTTCCACAACCATCCCAACAGTGTCCACAGAACGAAATTCAATTCTCTGCAGCTTCCAAAACCGACTCATAACACCTAGAATTTTATTTGTGAACAAAATATCGGTGAGTCATGTCAATAAATAAAATCCAAATGGTCGATTTTCCAAAAATCAAGTCGGTAATTGATAAATATATTTTACAAATCAATGATAATTATTCGGATCATGTTGTCAAACAAGCTTTACAATTTATTAATAAACATATAAAGAAATGCGGTTTAGCTATGAAAAAAATTAAATTGTCGGTTGGGGAAAAAAAGAAAATAATTACACAAATTGGGAAATTGAAACGCTTCGAAGTGATTATAAAAATGATGAATAATGAACGTATAGGCTCGGGTTTGAAACGACGAAGCACTACGGTGAAGTGGCTGAATATTAACAATGTTTTCAATAGTAGAGTAACAACGAAAGTAATCATCAATTTAACTCATAAAGATCCTAAAAAGTTTCTAGACGATGTTTTTCCATTATTCAAACGTGAGATTTCCAAAATTTTGAAACAAATGTCATGCCTCAAAGTTAATTTTACTTTATCAGGGGATTTTATTAAAAAATCAAATGATGGGGAAATTGTTGATCGCAAATATTTCAGTACGCCAAATAAAGTTATCGATTTAAGCACTGACTTGGCTGCTTGGTACAATGAAAACGCTGTGGATGTTACATTGAATAAATTAGTCGAATTCGAAGAGCAACAGTCGAGGTGGGCTTTGAGTAAAATTCTTTTGTTGAAAGTAGCAATTAATAAATATGTGATTGGTAACGGTTCTTCTTTCATTCCACTGCCGCAAGAAATCGCAAGAAAGCAGGCATGCATTAATGAACGAAACGATGACGAAATGTGCTTCTATTGGAGTATTATTAGCGCCTTGTATCCTGTAGCGAAACATCCACAAAGAGTGTCAAAATACCCACACTATTCTACAGTTTTGAATACTACATGGCTGAATACTCCAATGGATTTACATCAAATTTCCAAATTTGAGAAACTTAATGATATTTCTGTAAATGTTTACACTTTGGAATTAAATCAAGAAGAAGAAAAATCATTTTTTGTAGTAGTACCTGCCAGACTCATGACAACAAAACGAGGCAGACATGTTAATTTGTTATTAATTCAAGACAAATATTTCCCAAAACTGAATGATTATGAAGCTCCAACCATTAATGACGATGACGAGACTGAAATTAAATTCCATTATTGTTGGATCAAAAACATGTCTCGATTATTAAGTAGACAACTGGACAAAAATTGCAAGAAAAAAATCTTTTGTGATAGATACCTTAATTATTTTTCAAGTCAGCAAAAATTAAATCATCATACTGTTTTGTGCGAAAAAGTGAATGATTGTAAAATTTTCTTTCCTATATCCGGTTATGTGGATTTTCGAAATTATGTTCATAAACAAAAATGTCCGTTTATAATTTTTGCTGATTTCGAGTCACTGTTGGGAAAATGTAATGAAAGCATATCTAACAAAACTACAAAATACCAAAAACATATACCTTTCAGTGCAGGCTACTACTTCAAGTGTTCCTATGACGACAGTCTCTCTCATTTCAAAAGCTTTCGAGGTGAAGACTGTATGAAATGGTTTGCCGATGAGTTGTCTGATATTGCAGAATTTGTTGAATCTAAAATTAGGAATATTGAGCCGATGACAGTGCCTTTGAATAATATCGGTGCTGCAACGACTTGTCATATTTGCGAAAAACCCTTCGCCCCCAAAGATGTTATCGTGTACGATCACGATCACTATACATGGGCGTTCCGCGGTTTTGCCCACCAAGCCCCCTGTAATGTCAACTTTCGAAAATTATTCGTGGTACCCATTACTTTTCATAATCTTTCAGGATACGACAGTCACTTCATTATCAGAGATATCGCAAAAAAAGGCTGTGTGAGCATACTTCCCTCAAATAAAGAAAAATACATTTTCTTTACACAGAAGGATGCTGAAACTAAACTTAAATTTCGATTTATAGATTCTTTTCGATTCATGGGAACATCGTTGGATAAATTAGTATCCACATTGGATCAAATTTGGAAATTAAAAAAATGAATTTAATCATTTAGATGAGGAGAAATTTGCTCTTCTCACCAGGAAGGGAGTATTTCCGTATGAATATATAGATAGCATGGAAAAATTGAACATCACCGAGTTATCATCACGAGAAGAATTCTATAATAAATTGAATGATGAATACATAACAGAAGAGAAATATACTCACGCACAAAATGTTTGGGTATCATTCGAAATTACAAATTTGGGATCGTATGCGGACCTATATTTGACAACAGATATTTCATTACCGGCAGACGTTTTTGAGAATTTCCGTCAAAGAAGCATGGCAAATTAAAGGTTGGACCCCGCATGGTATTATACTATGCCTGGTTACACGTGGGATGCCATGTTGAAGTATACGAAGTGTAAATTACAGATTTTAAAAGACATTGACATGATTATGTTTGTAGAAAAGGGGATAAGGGGCGGAATCTCGGTTTGTTCAAATAGATATTCTGAAACAAATAATAAATATATGGAAGCATACAATCCCGAAAAACCTCCAAAATATCTTTCATATTCAGACGTCAATAATTTATATAGATTGGCATTGTCAGAATTTTTACCTTACGACGGTTTTCACTGGGTGGAAAATTTTGACAAAGATGTAACTGAAATTCCTGACAATTCTTCAGAAGGCTACATATTGGAAGTTGATTTGGAATACCCTGAGAGATTACATGATTCGTATAAAGCTTTTCGGTTTTGTCCAGAGCATCAGGCACCACCAAATTCCAAACAAAAAAAATTAATGGGTACCCTGTATAATAAAAATAAATATATTTTGCATTATCGCAACTTGAAACAAGCATTGAAAAACGGTTTGATTCTAACCAAAATTCATCGGGTTGAGAAATTCAAACAATCTGCATGGCTGCGTCCCTATATCGAGTTGAATACTCGTCTTAGGGCTGCAGCCACCAGTTCTTTTGACAAAAAATAATGATTAATGCTGTTTTTGGAAACACGATGGAAAACATTCGGTTACACAGGGTGGTCAAACTTATGAATTCCTGGAACGGTCCTTATGGCGCCAAAAATTTAATTGCGAGCCCTCGATTTCAGAGTCGAACCGTTTTCGATACAGACTTGGTGGTTATTGAATTGAAAAAGACTGAATTTGTTTTCAATAAACCTCTGTACATCGGAATGGCAATTTTAGATATTTCAAAAACATGCATGTTTGATTTCCATTACGATTTCATGGTGCCCACTGTAGGTATAGAAAATTGCAAGTTGATGTATACAGATACAGATACAGATAGCTTCATCTACGAAATAACGTGTGAAGATGTCTATCAAAAACTCATCAAAAATAACCTATCAAAATTTGATACTTTCGATTATTCGTCCGATGATAAGTTTCAAATTCCACTTGTGAATAAAAAAATTCCTGGGTTAATGAAAGATGAAGCAAATGGTAAAATCATCACGCACTTTGCAGGGTTGCGTTCCAAAATGTACACCTACAAAGTGCAGGGTGGAAAAGTTATCAAAAAATCAAAGGGAATTCGATATAATGTAGTCAAAAATAGAATTGATTTCAAAGATTATATCGATTGTCTCATAAATTTTAAAGAAAAAATTTGTGAGCAGTTTACTATTCGATCATACGCTCACAACGTTTTCAGTATCAAGCAGATGAAAATAGGCTTGAGTCCACACGACGATAAACGAAAATTAATCCCCAAATCATCTGACACTTTACCTTGGGGGACTATACCTTGAAATGGGGTTATCATTTGGATTTTATTTCTGTTGATGTGGTTAATTGATATATTCTGTCTTTGTTTGAATCTGACTGATAGGTGTGTGTTACTCTGAGAATTTTCAACAGCGGTAGGAGACCACCAACTTTTCAAGAATTGACTGCAGACAGAAATATGTTTGAGTATTTCAGTTTTTGTATTTATTATTGTACATGTACACGTTGATATAATTCGAATGAAATATATTGAAATTTTGTATGCTAATTTATTGTTGTGCACACACGTTGATGAAATTTGAATAAAATATATATTGAAATTTTGGTGTTTTATTCAATCAAGTAACTTTTTAAAGCTGATTTTTCTTCACTTTATACATTGAATGAAACAAATGTTACAATTCCTCATTTATTACATAAATCATACACTATTTTTTGTTTATAATAAAATGAATATTCACGTAAAGCATTAGCATACAGACTATCTAGAGCTGAAGCTTGACAAAAACCTTCTATGATTTTTTCCAAAGTTAAATTAGTTTTATTCTCACGTAACCATGATTTTATTATATTGAAAACACCTCGATAATAATCACAAAAGTTCAAAGCATCTAGCATAGCGATACGGTCAGAGAGCACACTAAGGTGAGTATTCAGGATCTCGTTTTCATCTCGTTGAAACAGCTCCATGTTCGTGGTGTCCTTGGAAATGGAAACTTATTTGGTATTACTTTCGATGTACTGTGTGACGTAAATGTAATTCCCGCAACGTGTTGTAATTGGATCATATTCGTCTACATCTTCATCGATTTGTGATTCGAATAAATTTTCCTTCATTTGTTGCATTTAACTTGTTAAATTGATGTAACGAATGGAGAACTGCTGCTTCAAAATTATGCATGGGCTGAAGTCTCTGTATGGACTTAGGCCACATCGAATTTCATAAGTTGACATGGGGAATGCCATCAACAGCAATTGATGTTCGTTTCGAGCAGCCATTTTGTATTACTCCAATGCTCTGTCTATTGCATTTAGATTTCCATTTTAATCTTAACCACCACTGTCGAACATTACTTCAACTTCACTACCGTAACCACTATCGAGAGACATTTCCAAACTGAATACCCATCTGTGTTTGCATGCGCTCTTATAGCTTCAGATCACGTGGTCCGTTTCAGATATTGTGTGTTTGTTAAACACACAAATATTTCTTCACAAAAGGCCCTCCCAATACATTGTCAGTGTGCTTGTTTTCCATGAGATTCTATACAAAATCGACATTTTCGATCCAACTTTTGTGTTTGTTATCCAAACCCAGCCATTTTACGTACATTTTTTATCTTTGGACATTGTTTCGTATGTTTCAAGATATCTGCAAACGTTTTCGTAATTTCCTCTCCCGTTTTTGATTTCAGTGGTCGAGTCCACACAAATTTCGAAAATCAATCTAGGACGACTAGAATCATTTTGATATTTCGATTTTGGTGAGCGAACGATCTCATCTCAGCCAAGTCCATCTGCCATAAGTCATCTATTCCTTTGATAACTGTACGGCGTCGAGGATATTTTTTTCTAATTGGTTTATGTAGTTCGTTGACAAGTTGAATCTTGTCTTTGGAAGTCATGACGACTGATGGTCCCGCTCTTTCATTATGGTTATGCTTAAACTTCATTTTGTATCTTTTTGATTTCCTTGATAGTAGATTGTACCTTCGAATTTTTTTCGGTAATCTTTTTGGAGATGTCACCTTGAAATTTGGTTAGTTTTTCATTTACTAGTGCTCCGGTTTTGCGAGCTGCTAAAATGGCATTGAGTCAAGCTGGAGGACGTAAAAACATACGGATACCTAGCATAATACCATTCGAAGTAAAATCTGGAGGAATCCTTCTCCTTATACATATATCGCAAAAACCGTATTAGATGCTGAAAATGCCAAAAAGAAACTTGAAGAAGATCAACGTCACAATAAAGCTATGGAACATTTAGGTTCCGGTTTGTACCTACGCAAAACACCTCAAGGATTTGGTCTGTTCCTAAAAAAAAAAACAAACCAAAGGGCAAAATCTTTACTTGAAAAAGCAAAAAAACTCCTACCGAAGCTACCCCATAGAGCATTATACGATTCGGAAATTCAAAAATGTGCCCGTCAACTGAAAATTCCACATTTTCGTGGAGTCTTTATGCGCGACACGTTGCCAACTCGTGGTCCTCGACTGCTAGAATGTGCTGTATTGAACTTGGATTCTCAATTGAATGCAGGCACTCATTGGGTAGCTTACATTGAAAACGGCAATGCCGTACAATATTCTGATAGTTTCGGTAATCTCAAACCTCCAATGGAATTGGTCAGATATTTTGGAAGGGGTATAACTTAATCGATCGACTATTTGATTGAGAATGCTGAACCTTGGGAATTATTGGATGTTTGGCATACCAAGACTACGAACATCGATTTGCTTTGCAGATTCGTTTACCATGTTTCATCCATTACCGACATGAGGTACCAACACCTACATCAGCTGCGCCATCGCTACAAAAAACAATGTATTATGGTCCTGTGAGTTCGCAAATAGAATGTTATTATTGTAGAAATAAATGATTTTTATGTAAAATGTTGTTGTTGTTGTTTCAATCATTATTTAAGGAGATGTCATACTGACATTATATCAGTAATGTCTATGATATTAACGCTAACGAGTCGTTCTTCGACGCTCTCTATCGATTTCAATCCACCCATTCGATTAGATTCTGATTCTCAATACACTTTGGCTTTGCTCAGTTTCCATTCGTACAACAGTATACCCAACAATGGAAAAGGTACGAAATTCTACTACCATGAAAACTAAACAGAAAAGCATTGATATACCTGTTGGATCTTACGAATTTGGTGACTCCGAAGAATTAATAAACAAATACATCACGCCTAAAACGTTCAAGGAAAACCCTGAGGATTTTTTCTATCTAAAACCGAATAATAATACGCTGAAAAGTGAAATATTCTGTCTGAAGCACTAGATTCATTCTAGGCACATTAATTTCCGAAACGAAGAAATAATAATTCGTTTGGAATTGAAGCGGAAGTATGGTGCTGACTATCTATAAAAATTATACACCTCCATACCCCAAGTCAGTCTTCACCAAGACCTTCACTAGTCGACAACTATTGACAACGGAAAATAAATTATTTCTGGAATCTCTTGGTTATCATGTTGTCCAATCAAGTGTTCAACATTTTCCGAAAACCGCAAATCGATGAGTCCATACAAAAGGTAGAGTGGCGTATCTACTATCCTTATGTCAAGTTTTTTCGCAACAACGATGTTATTGAAATCAACATGAATCAATATGATGCCTACGATGCTTTGTACGATAGTCTGCTGTTCATTAGTGGAAAAGTTGAGAAGACCAAAGAGGACGGTAAGGTGTCTTTCGTAAACAATGCTGGTGCTTTCATGTTTCAATCTGCTAGTTATGAGCAGAGTGGTAAGGAATTGGAAGCAGTTCGTGAACTTGGAATTGTTAGTACTGTTAGAGGCTTTCTCATCTACACCGACGAAGATATCAAACACTTGGCCACCTCTGGTTGGACTTTTCCCAACAATACAGGCGTCATCAACATAACTCATCTAACATTCAACATGCTCATACCCATCAAGCATTTTCTGAATATCTTCAACGATTATCAGTACGTTTCCTACGGTAAACATACCATTCGATTAGTACGAGCTGGAGATGATAGCAACTGTTTCAAAATAGAAGAGACTCCTGCTGCACTTACACCGAAAACGGAAGTTAAATTGGAAATTGAAAATATCAAACTGGAAGTTAAACGATTATTTCTGCATGATCAAATTCAATTGCAACTTTTGAAAGCTATCCAATCAGACACCCCTATTCTCATACCGTTCAGAAAATGGGAACTTCATATGCTGCCTACTCTCATACAAGGTGCAAAAAATGAAATATGGGCCGTCAAGGCTTCTTCGTTCTTCGAAAGCCCTCGCTATGTGATTGTATGTTTCCAAAAAAGTCATGAATACACTAAAGTCAACCATGATCCAACAATATTCAATCATTTGAATATTACCAATATAACGCCCACTCTAAACGGTGAGAATTACCCAAAGGAAAATATGCATTTGAATTTTGCAAAGGGAAATTTTTCGCAAGCTTATTTCAACTACTCACAATTTGGTCTCAGCTACAAGATGACCAATCAACATAATCCTCTTCTCACTTCCACCGTCTTTACGGACAAAGCTCTCTTTGTCATCGATTGTTCCAGAAGGGATGAGAGCATCAAAAGTTCCAGTGTTGATGTAAAACTTGAAATCGAAGCATCCGAGGGATTTCCTCAAAATACTAGAGCCTATTGCTTCATTGTGCTCCACACTGTCATAGAAAACCTCCCACTCAGCGAAATTATTAAAAAATGGAACTGAACATGTGATTTTGCTTCAGTATCAATCGAAGAGTCCAACATGAGAATAGCCGTTGTAGATATTCAAGGCTTCACCGTCGAGCCGAAATTTCATCCTGAAGAAATAGCCATTTGAATTGGAATTTTTACTGCTGCCAAACACACCATTTTCCAGTTTGAGTAAAAAAGAACGTCGTACCGCCTGTACGAAATTTCACGAGTTGAATATACCGACACGCGTTGTGAATTTGGAGGGCTATGACAATACAACATGGATGGTTCCCACATTCGACAACAACGAAGGTGTCTCACCCTGTATGCATCACATTCGCAAGCGAACCAACTACAATTGCAGTCTCCGAAACATAGATATTTCATACAAATGTCTTTGTGATATATCACTGAAATAAAAATGTATTATAAATTTCTAAATCATTTCTTCTTTCTCATCTAACCGCACCGCCTTATGATACCCTCAACAAAAAATAGAAAACGTATGCAAAATGGTCGAAAGCGCACGAAAAACGGTCGAAAACGCACGGAAAACAAAGTATTTTGAAATGTCATTGTCGAATACTTCGCACCCCCATTGCCCTCACGTTGAGTCCACAACGCTTAACCTCTCGACACTTTTGGATCTCCCGTTTCTCCTGATGATGCTAACTTGGTTGACAAAGATACGGGACGTAGTGCCCTTTTGGTATGTTGGAATGCTGGACTTCTGTTAAACTGACATGACGCACCCTGTACACTTCGACGTCATGTTCCTTTTCAAAGATGTATTTTGAGACACCCCGTATACAATGACGGATCGCAGGTTGAGTTGTCATATTTTTTCCTAAATCTGATTCATTATTATAAAATATATCATGTTCGCGCTTCCAATTTTCGTCGAGTAGTTTACGCTTAATTTTCAAACCGGCAACGCTACATTACTCCATAAACAATGATTTATTGTACAACTGGCAACACCTGCTTGCAGTAGCAACCGGTAAATATCGATACAATCTCCATCACTCTTTGCATCGATTACGTTACACGCGTCTCTCGCTCTTACACACACATACACATCTTTACATGAAATATTAATTATTTCCCAAATCTAAGTATATTTTCCTACCTTCAATATGATAATGACGATTACATTCTACGGTAATCAAAAAAAAAAATGCTGTCAAGTATAATGAATGAGTCAATTTCGGTTCCGACAAAACTAACGCTATAAATACCCAACATTTGCAGTTACCTTCAATATCTTACGTTGGTGTAGAGGCTAAGGAAAATGTCTTCCGCTCGGACGTCGTGGGTTCGAATCTCATAACTGTAAACTTTTTTAATTGAAATCACGTGACTGGAACGTGACAAGGGGGCCGAGGGGTGGGAAAGAGTCGCAAGAGGGCCTGAGTGGTGATGCGGAGTACCAAGGGGGCCGAGGGCAAGGGGGTCCACGCTCTTTGAACCTCTCCGATATTGATTTCATCCTGCGCCGTTGACGTTTCTCCCACTAACGTTTGCGCCAAAATCCGCCTTGTTCATCTACTTGATGAGTACTAGGAATAGTAGAAGTAAGTAAGAACGTCGATGGTTTCAGTTAAACACAATCCGGGTACTGAGCTGGTAGAATACGAATCGAAATTTCACAATCCATGATGAGGCTGTTGTTCTTCTTATTAGAGCACACTTAGGAAACTTAATCACTTCGATAATAACTTCTGCCATGATTTCCCTACTTGATGAGTACTAGGAATAGTAGAAGTAAGTAAGAACGTCGATAGTTTCAGTTAAACACAATCCGGATACTGAGCTGGTAGAATACGAATCGAAATTTCACAATCCATGATGAGGCTGTTGTTCTTCTTATTAGAGCACATTTAGAAAACTTAATCTCTTCGATAATAACTTCTGCCATGTTTTTTCCACTTGATAAGTACTAGAAATAGTGAAAGTGAGTGAGTACGCCGATATTTTCAGTTAACTACAATCCAGGTACTGCGATGGTAGAAGAATATTCAAAATTTCACAATCCATGATGAGGCTGTTGTTCTTCTTATTAGAGCACATTTAGAAAACTTAATCTCTTCGATAATAACTTCTGCCATGTTTTTTCCACTTGATAAGTACTAGAAATAGTGAAAGTGAGTGAGTACGCCGATATTTTCAGTTAACTACAATCCAGGTACTGCGATGGTAGAAGAATATTCAAAATTTCACAATCCATAATGTGTCTGTTGATCTTCTCATTAAAGCACACTAAAGAAATTTAATCGCTTTCATAATAACTTCTGCCATGATTTTTCTACTTGATGAGTACCAGGAATAGTAGAAGTAAGTAAGAACGTCGATAGTTTCAATTAAACACAATCCGGATACTGAGCTGGTAGAATACGAATCGAAATTTCACAATCCATGATGAGGCTGTTGTTCTTCTTATTAGAGCACATTTAGGAAACTTAACCTCTTCGATAATAACTTCTACCATGTTTTTTCCACTTGATGAGTACTAGCAATAGTGAAAGTGAGTGAGTACGCCGATAGTTTCAGTTAACTACAATCCAGGTAGTGCGATGGTAGAAGACGATTCAAAATTTCACAATCCATGATGAGGCTGTTGTTCTTTTCATTAGAGCACACTTAGGAAACTCAATCAGTTTGATAATAACTTCTGCCATGTTTTTTCCACTTGATGAGTACTAGGAATAGTGAAAGTGAGTGAGTACGCCGATAGTTTCAGTTAACTACAATCCAGGTACTGCGGTGGTAGAAGACGAATCAAAATTTCCCAATCCATAATGTGTCTGTTGATCTTCTCATTAAAGCACACTGAAGAAATTTAATCACTTTCATAATAACTTCTGCCATGATTTTTCTACTTGATGAGTACTAGGAATAGTAGAAGTAAGTAAGAATGTCGATAGGTTCAGTCAACCACAATCCAGGTACTGCGATGGTAGAAGACGATTCAAAATTTCACAATCCATAATGAGGCTGTTGTTCTTTTCATTAGAGCACATTAAGGAAACTTAATCACTTTGATAATAAATTTTGCCATGATTTCCCTACTTGATGAATACTAGGAATAGTAGAAGTAAGTAAGAACGTCGATAGTTTCAATTAAACACAATCCGGATACTGAGCTGGTAGAATACGAATCGAAATTTCACAATCCATGATGAGGCTGTTGTTCTTCTTATTAGAGCACATTTAGGAAACTTAATCTCTTCGATAATAACTTCTACCATGTTTTTTCCACTTGATGAGTATTAGCAATAGTGAAAGTGAGTGAGTACGCCGATAGTTTCAGTTAACTACAATCCAGGTAGTGCGATGGTAGAAGACGATTCAAAATTTCACAATCCATGATGAGGCTGTTGTTCTTTTCATTAGAGCACACTTAGGAAACTCAATCAGTTTGATAATAACTTCTGCCATGTTTTTTCCACTTGATGAGTACTAGGAATAGTGAAAGTGAGTGAGTACGCCGATAGTTTCAGTTAACTACAATCCAGGTACTGCGGTGGTAGAAGACGAATCAAAATTTCCCAATCCATAATGTGTCTGTTGATCTTCTCATTAAAGCACACTGAAGAAATTTAATCACTTTCATAATAACTTCTGCCATGATTTTTCTACTTGATGAGTACTAGGAATAGTAGAAGTAAGTAAGAATGTCGATAGGTTCAGTCAACCACAATCCAGGTACTGCGATGGTAGAAGACGATTCAAAATTTCACAATCCATAATGAGGCTGTTGTTCTTTTCATTAGAGCACATTAAGGAAACTTAATCACTTTGATAATAAATTTTGCCATGATTTCCCTACTTGATGAATACTAGGAATAGTAGAAGTAAGTAAGAACGTCGATAGTTTCAATTAAACACAATCCGGATACTGAGCTGGTAGAATACGAATCGAAATTTCACAATCCATGATGAGGCTGTTGTTCTTCTTATTAGAGCACATTTAGGAAACTTAATCTCTTCGATAATAACTTCTACCATGTTTTTTCCACTTGATGAGTACTAGGAATAGTGAAAGTGAGTGAGTACGCCGATAGTTTCAGTTAACTACAATCCAGGTAGTGCGATGGTAGAAGACGATTCAAAATTTCACAATCCATGATGAGGCTGTTGTTCTTTTCATTAGAGCACACTTAGGAAACTCAATCAGTTTGATAATAACTTCTGCCATGTTTTTTCCACTTGATGAGTACTAGGAATAGTGAAAGTGAGTGAGTACGCCGATAGTTTCAGTTAACTACAATCCAGGTACAGCGGTGGTAGAAGACGAATCAAAATTTCCCAATCCATAATGTGTCTGTTGATCTTCTCATTAAAGCACACTGAAGAAATTTAATCACTTTCATAATAACTTCTGCCATGATTTTTCTACTTGATGAGTACTAGGAATAGTAGAAGTAAGTAAGAACGTCGATAGGTTCAGTCAACCACAATCCAGGTACTGCGGTGGCAGAAGACGAATCAAAATTTCCCAATCCATAATGTGGCTGTTGATTTTCTCATTAAAGCACACTAAGGAAATTTAATCACTTTGATAATTACTTCTGCCATGATTTTTCTACTTTATGAGTACTAGGAATAGTAGAAGTGAGTGAGAACGTCGATAGTTTCAGTTAAACACAATCCGGTACTGAGCTGGTAGAATACGAATCAAAATTTCCCAATTCATGATGAGGCTGTTGTTCTTCTTATTAGAGCACACTTAGGAAACTTTATCACTTTGATGATAACTTCTGCCAAGTTTTTTCCACTTGATGAGTACTAGGAATAGTAGAAGTAAGTGAGAACGCCGATAGTTTCAGTTAAACACAAACCAGGTAGCGCAGTACATTCTGTTTTTTCTAAATATTTAATTTATCTGTATTCCAAGCCAAGATCTTCCATATATGCTTGTACAACCCCGTCCTTTATCACTGTATCACTGTACTGTCCTATATACCTACCAGTACCAACCCTGAAGACGAATCAAAATTTCACCATCCATGATGAGGCTGTTGATCTACGTTCTGTTTCTTCGAAATACTTCATTCATATTCAAACAATTTTACACGCAAATAGACAAAATTCATGAGATATCTGCATTTTCTTGTACTGCGCTGGTAGAAGACGAATCAAATTTTCACAATCCATAATGAAGCTGTTGTTCCTCTCAATAGAGCACACTTAGAAAAATTAATCACTTTGATAATTACTACTGCCATGATTTTTCTACTTGATGAGTACTAGGAATAGTAAAAGTAAGTGAGAACGCCGAAAGTTTCAGTTTACTACAATCCAGGTACTGCGCTGGTAGAAAACGAATCAAAATGTCATCATCCATGATGAGGCTGTTGTTCTCCCTTCTGTTCCTTCGAAGTACTTCATTTATCCATATACCAATAATTCACAGGCACATTGACAAGGTTTATGATATACATGAACTTTTATGTTGCACTAAAACGATCAAATTTGAAATGGAGTGGAGTGATACCATGAGGATCTTCACTCCATGTCATATTTTCATTTGCCTCATACAGGGTCTTCAAAAAATGCAGATACTTTGATCTTATGAAAAAATGAGTGGAGCTCAATTGTTTCAAACGGAACACCCTGTATATTTCAACATTTTTGAGCTCTACATCCAATTTTAGATTAACTTCATTCAGATAATACTATTTCTATTTTGAACCGTTTTCGAGATAAACTGTTTCAAACGGAAACTGACGTGGTTTTCTTGCTTGTTTTTTAGAATTCATAACTTATTTTGGATATTCAACATTTTTTTTAATTCTTAATAATATTTCGTCTTGATCCAGTTTTTTAACTGTCTCAGATAAGTCGATTCGAAATTGGTATGTAACTACCTTAGAAAAAGTTACAATTTGTATACATTGAGGTATTGGTCTCTAACGTACAACAACAGTACACATTAATATTTTTTAATAGTGTGCTTTGGAAAATTAAATAAACCAATTATTTAACGTCAGACTTTCGTTGGTGGTTTTGACTGATTGTGATAGCTACCAATTATAATAGAATAATGTCAAGATTAGGTTACAGTAATGAAGATTTCTTGAATTTATTAATAATTCATGGTGATTGCAATAGAATTGCAAGTAGAACATGCCAAGTATTTCATGAAAGATATCCGCAACTTCCAAAGCCGAATGATAATGTGATAAATCGACTACTAAAAAACTGTAGGTTGAATGGAAGCTTCCGTCCAAAAATCATTCGTAAGAAGACTAAAGTGGATGATGATGACAATGGTATAACAGTTTTGTGATACTTTCATGCATTTCCAAATGCTTCTCTGCACGAGGCTGAAAGGGAGATAGGTATACCCTATGTGACAATTTGTCGAATTCTTAATAAGCATAAATGGCATTTCTATAAGTTCTACTGTGTCCAACATTTGAAAGAGACTGATTTACCTCGTAGAGTGGAATTCTTTGAATGGTTACTTGTCAAGACTCAAGAGGATGAACATTTCCTTGACAATATCATATGGACAGGTGAGCCAAGTTCACAAAAAAATTAGTTTTCAATAGACACAACAGTCATTATTGGGCGCCAGAAAATCCCCATGTTGTCCGTCAAAATGGCAATTCAATGTATTTTGTGCCATTAAGAATGAGTCAATTTTTCATATCGAATTTTATGGTGATAATTTGAATGAATCAAAATATGAAGATTTACTGAGGAATAGAATTCAAATGATTTCAAATAATAGACCAGGAAGAGAACGTGTATGGTTCCAAATGGATGGTGCTCCACCCCATAGAACACCAGATGGTAATCCATTAGATTATATCGTGTGGGGTGTCATTAAAAATATGGTTTACTCTACTCCAATAACAACAATGGAAGATATGAAATCGAGAGTTACAACTGCTTTCAATAGATTGACTCCAGACTTGATCAGAAGCGCTACACATGACAATCCTTTGAAGAGATTACATGTTTGTTTAAGTAGAGGTGGAGATGTGTTTGAACATATTCTGAAATACACTGACGATTAAATTAACTCATTAATTTATGGGTTTATTATTTTCAGTTCGTGTTTCAGCGTTAATAAAACTATTGTTGGAAGAGAAGTTTCATTCGATGGTTGAGGAGTATTTCAATAATAATATTTTCATTGTATCATCTGTGACTAATTGAGAAACATCAAACGAAATGTGTTTTAAAAAAATTGGTGATGAACAAGGAAACCATGTCAATTTCCGTTTGAAACAGTTTATCTCGAAAACGGTTCTAAATAGAAATAGTATTATCTGAACAAAGTTAAACACAGTCCAGGTTCTTCGCTGGTAGGAGACGAATCAGAATGTCACAAGTACGGGGGAAAGACGAGTCTGGACTTCCCCTCAAGGGTATGATCCTGCATATCCACAACACCGACTGTGACATTGAGCCCTTTTTCATTTTCCTCCTATGAGTTGACCTTGAGTTAGCTGTAACATAATGAGCTGGAACCCTTTTTTTTACTCTCCGCCAATGACTTGGCATTGACTTGCGTGTGATTTCATGACCGTGAACCCTTTTCCACTCTACGCCCATGCTTTGGCCTTCATTTGCATGGTTATACGTCACATGACCTTGGAAGTTTCCTAACCGATCTTGAGCTACGAAAACGTCATTTGACCTTGGGAAAAATTCTGAACGATATTGAGCTCAGAACACGTCATATGACTTCAAACACAAAGTGTGGTTTGACAACCGGCTTTGCTCTTGATACATGAGCCCAAATGTATAGAAGATGTAACCTTGAACCCCCTTGCGTCCTGATAATTCTTATAAAAGTATGTAGTTTCATACTTTCACATTCAGTTCATATGATCTCAGGTACTCGAATAGGTGATTAGTATTTGTTGAGTTTCAAGGTGATAACGAGAAGTAACTAGCAATCAAAGAAGTGAGTGTTGACATCGTCATAGGGGTGAACATATTTTTATATTCCTAAACTGTAATTTCACTATTTTTTCGAAATGAATAATTTGAAATTTGACATTGAAAAGATTAATTTTGCAATTAATCAACAAAATGAAGTTTTAGAGCAGAGACCCATAGCACCATCGATTGCCGATAAGGGTTATAAAATTGAAAAAATGTCTATGCTTTCTACACGATATGGTAAATCCATCCAATTAGTTTTATTGGATGAGGAAAGTGATACTTCTTCCAAATCGTGTCTTCCAAAACGTGTCACAGAGCAATTCACAGAAGACATTATTCGTGAAGTGAATTCATCCAAAGCTAAATTCATTTTCACATATATGGGTCAAAGTTCTCAGGATTATCCTTGTGCCAAGACCCGCCCATTGGTAAAATTTGATATTTTAGATCGAAGGTGTTGAGTATGTCTTCTCTTTGTAAATAGTGAAAATATGGTTTATTTATATGAAATATGTGTCAACTCCCTCGCTTCAAACATGGTCAAATTTCAAGTGAGTGTTTTTTTTTCCATTTACAATATATATCCCAAACTGATGAATGTAATTTGTGTTTTTCCAGAGTTGTTCATTCAGCAAATATGTGGATGCAATATTCAGCACAAGAGTGGCCGGAAGCGGTTGATTTGGATTTTGCCGTAAGAAAAATGGCTTGGGAAATGGCTGATCTGAGTTTTGGTGCTCTACAATCGTCAAATTATAATTTAAGTGTATGTTAGATGCTGAGGAGGTGCGAAAACTTTTGGAGCTTGGTGAAAAGTATGAAATTGGTGTGGCATTGTGTCATAAATATTCGTATGGAAGCAGGAATTTGGATGACTTCTGTAAGCTAATAATTGAAGCAAACTTGAAACTTTCCATTTACGATATATGCACCTACCTGTCGCAGAATATTATAGAAAAATATCAATTAGAACCGCGAAGTCCTAACCCACAACTGGAAGAATCATTAACTGATGGTGATGTCAATAATTGAAATCTGTTTTATATGTCACGAATACACTAATGTTACGTTCCATATTTGCCTATATCTAATTGTTTGGTGAATAAAAGACAAAAAATAATCATTCAGTGTTTTAGTATTTATCGAACATGTCATGATGAATTACATGTCAATCTCATTACAATCCAGTCTGAACAGAGCCGTTAAAAGCATTATATGATAAAACTGGTATTTTCATTAGGACCCCATCCTATCGGGAGTAGTGAATTTGCTTGTGTTTGTCCGAATGATATCATCGTTTTCATTGTTTTAGTTATACCAGGTTTTCGACCAACGCCCACTTGCTCACCCCCCATTTCATAGCGAATTTCATCGAAGAGAAAGGCGAGGGCGTTATTGAATAAGTAGCAGTGCTTCGTGGTATCAGTTGGTGTGAACTTTCCCTCGATATAAATGTAACTGTCCGCTATATCCAGTATAAGATCTTGGAATCCTCACATTTGAATTTTTGTAATGTGATGAACCATACGTCTTATATGTATGCTCATGATGGCTAATGAGGGATTGGTCGAACATGGGCTCCTCGAATACCTCCAATATGCTTGTACAACTCCCTCCTGTGTCACTATGTTACCTAAGAACCTACTAGTACCAACCCTGAAGACGAATTAAAATTTTACAATCAATGATGAGGCTGTTGTACTTCTTGTTAGAGCAAACTAAGGAAACTACTTTCTGTTCCTTCGCAATACTTCATTCATCAATATTCTAACAATTTTACATGCGAATAGACAAATTTTATGACATATCTGTGTAACCAGATACTGCGCTGGTAGAAGACAAATCAAAATTTCACAATCCATGATGAGGCTATTGCTCTTCTAATTAGAGCACACTAAGAAAAGTCAACGTCTTCTGATAATAATTTCTGCCATGATTTTTCTACTTGATGAATACTACTAGTAGTGAGTGAGTGAGAACGCCGATAGTTTCAGTTGAACACAATCCAGGTACTGTTCTGATAGAAGACGAATCAAAATTTCACAATCCATATTGAGGCTGTTGTTCTTTTCATTAGAGCACACTAAGGAAACTCAATGTCTCTGATAATAACTTCTGCCATGATGATGAGGCTGTTGTTTTCCTTATTAGAGCACACTAAGGAAACTTAATCACTTTGATAATAACTTCTGATATGATTTTTCTACTTGATGAGTACCAGGAATAGTGGAAATAAGTAAGAACGTCGATAGTTTCAGTTAAACATAATCCAGGTACCTGCGCTGGTAGAAGACGAATCAAAATGTCACAATCCGTGATGAGGCTGTCGTTCAACTTTCCGTTTCTTTGAAATATTTCATTTATCCATATTCAAACAATTTTACAAGCAAATAGACAAATTTTATGAGATATATGTGAGCTCAGGTACTGCCCTGTTAGAAGACGAATCAAAATTCCACAATCCATATTGGGGCTGTTGTTCTCATATGAGCACACTAAGGAAACTTAATCACTTCGATAATAACTTCTGCCATGATTTCTCAAATTGATGAGCAACTGGAATAGTAGAAGTAAGTAAGAACGCCGATAGTTTCAGTTAAACACAATACAGGTACTGGTAGAATATGAATCAAAATTTCACAATCCATGATGAGGATGTTATTCTCCTCATCAGAGCACACTTAGGAAGCTTAATCACTTTGATAATAACTTATGCCATTTTCTACTCGACGAGTACTACTGTTACTGTTGTTCTTCTTTCTGTTCCTTCGAAATACTTCATTTATCCATAGTCCAAGCCAAGATTTCCCATATATGCTAGTACAATCCCCTGCTGTGTCACTACGGTACCTAAGTACCTACCAGTACCAACCCTGAAGTCGAAACAAAATTTCTTCGTCCAAGATGAGGCTGTTGTTCTACGTTGATGATAAGGCTGTTCTTTCAATTAGAGAACACTAAGGAAACTCAATATCTTTGATAATAATTTCAATCATGATTTTTCCACTTGATGAATACTAGAAATAGTAGTAGTCTCTGTCCAGGTACTGGTCATCATTTTGATGATGACTTCTGCCATGATTTTTCTACTTGACGGGTGCTAGGAATAGTAGTAGTGAATAGAACGCCGATAGTTTCAGTTGAACGCAATCTTGGTACTGCACTGGTAGAAGACGAATCAATATTTCACAATCAATGATGAGGCTTTTGTACTTCTTGTTAGAGCAAACTAAGGGAAGTTAATCACTTTGATAATAACTTCTGCTAAGATTTCTTTAGTAAGTAAGAATGCCGATAGTTTCAGTCCAGGTACTGCGCTTGTAAAAGACGATTCAAAATGTCACAATCAATGATGAGGCTGTTGTACTCCTTGTTAGAGCAAACTAAGGAAACTTAATCACTTTGATAATAACTTCTGCCATAATTTTTCTACTCGAAGAGTACTAGGAATGATAGTTGTAAGTAAGATAATAGTAAGTGAGAACGCCAATAGTTTGAGTTGAAAACCTCATCAACCTAACAAATCGTAGGAATATAGTAGTAGTAGTGAGAATGCTGATACAATCAGTTGAACACAATCAAATCACTGATACTACTGAACCATGATCCTCGAAAATCTTATATATGCTTGTAAAGTCCCCTCCTGTGTCATTATGGTACCTAAGTACCTACTAGTACCAACCCTGAAAATGAATTGAAATTTCACAATCGATGATGAGGCTGTTGTACTCCTTGTTACAGCAAACTAAGGAAATTCAATCATTTTGATAATGACTTCTGCCATGATTTTTCTACTTGAGGAGTACTAGGAATAGTAGTAGTGAGTAGAACGCCAATAGTTTCAGTTGGACGCAATCTTGGTACTGTGCTGGTAGAAGACGATGATGAGGCTTTTGTACTTCTTGTTAGAGCAACCCAAGGGAACCTAATCACTTTGATAATAACTTCTGCCAATATTTCTTCACTTGACCTGTACTAGGAATAGTTGTAGTAAGTGAGAATGCCGATAGTCTCAGTCCAGGTACTTTGCTTGTAAAAGACGATTCAAAATGTCACAATCAATGATGAGGCTGTTGTACTCCTTGTTAGAGCAAACTAAGGAAACTTAATCACTTTGATAATAACTTCTGCCATAATTTTTCTACTCGAAGAGTACTAGGAATGATAGTTGTAAGTAAGATAATAGTAAGTGAGAACGCCAATAGTTTGAGTTGAAAACCTCATCAACCTAACAAATCGTAGGAATATAGTAGTAGTAGTGAGAATGCTGATACAATCAGTTGAACACGATCAAATCACTGATACTACTGAACCATGATCCCGGAAAATCTTATATATGCTTATACAGTCCCCTCCTGTGTCACTATGGTACCTAAGTACCTATTAGTACCAACCCTGAAAACGAATAAAAATTTCACAATCAATGATGAGGCTATTGTACTTTTCGTTAGAGCAAACTGAGGAAACTAAATCATTTTGATAATGACTTCTGCCATGATTTTTCTACTTGATGAGTACTAGGAATAGTAGTAGTAAGTAGAACGCCTATAGTTTCAGTTGAACGCAATCTTGGTACTGCGCTGGTAGAAGATGAATCAAAATTTCACAATCAGAAATGAGGCTATTGTACTTCTTGTAATTAATCTCTTTGATAATAACTTCTGCTAAGATTTTTTTACTTGACGTGTACTAGGAATAGTTGTAGTACGTTAGAATGCCGATAGTCTCAGTCCAGGTACTGCGCTTGTAGAAGACGATTCTAAATGTCACAATAAAAGATGAATTGTTGTACTTTTTGTTAGAGCAAACTAGGGAAACTTAATCACTTTGATAATAACTTTTGCCATGATTTTTCTACTTGAAGAATACTAGGAATGATAGTAGTAAGTGAGAACGCCGACAGTTTGAGTTGAGAACCGCACCAACCTAACAAATCGTAGGAATATAGTAGTAGTAGTAAGAATGCTGATACTATCAGTTGAACACAATCAAATCACTGATACTACTGAAACATGATTCCGGAAAATCTTATATATGCTCGTGCAGTCTCCTCCTGTGTCACTATGGTACCTAAGTAGCTAATAGTACCAACTCTGAAGACGAATTAAAATTTCACAATCAATGATGCGGCTGTTGTACTTTTCGTTAGAGCAAACGGAGGAAACTAAATCATTTTGATAATGACTTCTGCCATGATTTTTCTACTTGATGAGTACTAGGAATAGCAGTAGTAAGTAGAACGCCTATAGTTTCAGTTGAACGAAATCCGGGTACTACGCTGGAAGAAGACGAATCATAATTTCACAATCAATGATGAGGCTGTTGTACTTCTTATTGGAGCAAACTGAGGAAACTTCATCACTTCGATAATAACTTCTGAAATGATTTTTCCACTTGATGATTACTAGGAATAGTAGTAGTAAGTGAGAACGCCGACAGTTTCAGTTGAACACAGTCCAGGTACTGCGCTGGTAGAAGACGAATCAAAATTTCGCCAATCCATAATGAGGCTGTTGTTCTTCTTATTAGGGCATACTTAGGAAACTTTCTCTTTTTTATCGAAATATTTCATTTATCCATATTCTCCTTATAATCTTGTACAATCCCCTCCTGTATCACTAGGGTACCTATGTACCTACCAGTACCAACCCTGAAACAGAATCAAAATTTCACCAACCATGATAAGGCTGTTCTAGTTCTGTCTGTTTTTTCGAAATACTTCGTTTATCAATATTCAAACGATTTTACACACAAATAGACAGATTTCATCAGATATCTGCAAGTCCATGTACTGCGGTGGTAGAAGAAAAATCAAAATTTCCCAATCCATAATGAGGCTGTTGTTCTTCTTATCAGAGCACACTTAGGAAACTTAATCACTTTGATAATAACTTCTGCCATGATTTTCTTACTTGATGAGTACTAGGAATAGTAGAAGTAAGTAAGAACGCCGATAGTTTCAGTTAACTACAATCCAGGTACTGCGATAGTAGAAGACGAATCAAAATTTCACAATCCATGATGAGGCTGTTGTTCTTTCCATTAGAGCACACTAAAAAAACTCAATCACTTTGATAATAACTTCTGACATGATTTCCCAAATTGATGAGCAATTGGAATAGTAGAAGTCAGTTAGAACCCCAATAGTTTCAGTTGAACACATTCCAGGTACTGCTCTGGTAGAAGACGAATAAAAATTTCACAATCCATGATGTTGCTGTTGTTCTTCTAATTAGAGCACACTAAGGAATCTCAATGTGGACGAATAAAAATTTCACAATCCATGATGAGGCTGTTGTTTTTCTCATTAGAGCATACTAAGGAAACTTAATCACTTCGATAATAACTTCTGTCATGATTTTTCCACTTGATGAGCACTAGGAATAGTAGAAATAAGTAAGAACGCCGATAGTTTCAGTTAAACACAATCCAGGTACTGAGCTGGTAGAAGACGAATCAAAATTTCACAATCCATGATGAGGCTGTTGTTCTTCTTATTAGAGCACACTAAGGAAAGTTGATCACTTTGATGATAACTTCTGTCGTGATTGTCCTACTTGATAAGCACTAGGAATAGTAGTAATAAGTAAGAATGCCAATAGTTTCAGTCAAACACAATCCAGGTATTGCGCTGGTAGAAGACGAATGAAAATTTCACAATCCATGATGGGGCTGTTGTTCTCCTTATTAGAGCACACTGAGCAAACTCAATTACTTTGATAATAACTTCTGCCATGATTTTGCTACTTGATGAGTACTAGAGATATTAGTAGTAATTGAAAACAAGGAGGTCCGTTGGGGTCGTAAACTCGACATTCATCTCCTCTGCAGACTCGCTCCTGAACTAAATTCACAGGGAGGCCCGTTGGAGCCCTAAACCCAACATCCATCTTCCCTGTAGACTCGCTCCTAAACTAAAATTACAGATAGGTACTATACTCGTAAACTCGACATCCATGTCCTCTGTGCACTCGCTCCTGAAATAAATTTACAGGGAGGTCCGTTTGAGTCGTAAACTCGACATTTGTTTCCTCCGTAGACTCGCTCCTGAACTAAATTCACAGGAAAGTCCATTGGAGTCGTAATCTCGACATCCATTTTCTCTGTTAACTCGCTCCTCAACTAAATTCACAGGGAGGTCCGTTGGAGTCGTGAACTCGACATCCATCTTCTCTGTAGACTCGCTCCTAAAATAAATTTACAGGAAGATCCGTTGGAGTCATAAACTCGACATCCATCTCCTCTGTAGACTCGCTTCCGAACTAAATTTACAGGGAGGTCCGCTGTAGTCGTAAACTTGACATCTATCTTCTCTGTAGAATCGCTCCTGAACTAAATTCACAGGTAGGTCCGTTGAAGTCGTAAACTTGACGTTCATCTCCTCTGTGGACTTGCTCCTGGACTAAATTTACAGGGAGGTAACATATTTTGTGTCGATATTATACAAAATAATGGTAAAAATCAAATGGAAAAGGAAATCACGTATTTCAAAATTATAAAAAAAACTGATCAATACAGTTTATTGTATGATTTTCACTATAAGGGTTTTTCAGAAACCACGACACGTGTTTCGCTGTACTATAGCTTCTTCAAGCATAACTGAAAGTTCTCAGTTATGCTTGAAAAAGCTATTCTATAGCGAAACACGTGTCGCGGTTTCTGTAAAACCTTTATAGTGAAAATCATACAATAAACTGTATTGTCTATTTTTTTCATTATGGATTTTAATCAAGTATCGGTTCGTTCTATTCAATTATTTAAAATTATTGTTGAACATACGGACTTTATCATAATGAACTACAAGAAAAACTTATCTGTAACGACTCTATCGTCGCATCGTATGTATGTATGCTCCTGTCGTTGTCACGACACAAGCATACTACAATCATACCTTCGGTTCGTTCCTTACGCCTCCTCAAGGATGCAGGAGCGATTTACATCAGAGATGATGTTTGAAACAGTTCGAAACGTCGTGGGTATGTACAAACAAAACTTGTCTAGAAACGAACGGCTGTCCCCAGACAAGTGAGACCTGTTGAGGCTAACTAGGTGTTGAGTTTCAAACTACTGAAGTATCAGACAACGTAACATTATATATATTTATTAAAATATACTTAAGATTAAAACATACATGTATCAGTTACACAAAACTACACATCGGTTCAGCAAAAATATTCAATATCGGTGACACATAATACCGAAACAGTATTCAGTTTCAAAAATATTTGTTAATTACTTTTACGATCGTGTTCATAACATTTAATATCATAACTACGCATACCAGTTCACTTAACTGAGATAGATCAGGGCAAAATTCAATAAAAGACCTTCGTTCTCAATGTCTTCACGCTAGACAAAACATGAGATAATTTCAAAAGGTTTATCAGTCATTTACAACATTTCAAATATGATATAAGTTATTACATTAAATTCAATAATAAAAAAAAAATTCTATCAGAGACATTTATTTTTAAAACATTAGGAATAACACTTCTGTCCTTTTTTGTGTACGGCAAGTAATGTGCTTGCTCGTAAGGGCCGTGGGTTAAATCAGACAGATAAGTATAAATATGTACAAAAAACAATTGATAACAAGGGCGCCAAGTAGTTTCTTGTACACCGACTAGCCTAAACCTGAAATGAAACAATCCAGATACGCGAAAACAATAAGGTGGAATACGACAAAGGAACAAGAATGAAAACGTTGAATGTTGCTTCTCCAAAATACGCCTGTTCAACAGATTTATTCTTCACTTATACTACAAACTAAACGCTTATACAAAGGCGAAGACAAAACTATTCGGAAACACCTTTTCAGCGAGGTTCATTGCTTTCGTAAACAATAATGTCAGAATCCCGCAAAACAACACCATTGATAAAACTTCTAATCGGTACTTATCTAGCTGCTAGTGATGTGTAGATTCCTATGGCCCGCTAATACGCAAATTCGTGAAAAGCTCTCAATTCCACGTCCACACGGTCGAAATAGGAACACCACCATCCATATGACTTCGTAAAATTTGTGGTTTAGTCGCTACGTACAAGGCAATAAAGTTCAGAAAGGTCTAACCCCATCCACTTCGACGTGTTCTCAAAGATAGCACCGTCCGGGCGAAATTTCGATTTACCATATCAGAGAAAAACATCTAAAAAAAAGGTATTCTCGTGAATAATTGATTTCTCGGTACATCCGCGCTAAAATAAAATAATGAGTAACAAAACTATACCCTTACCTCCCAATGCTCGACTGCCCTAACATTGCCGGAGATGTTTTTAAACGGTCCGGAAGAAATAATTCATTCGATAAAATTCATCCCAATCGATAATAAAGATATTGCAAGATCGCTCCACAGCAGAATTACCCAATCACAATATCACAACAAGGCACGGCAGGTTTATATCCTTCAAAAGACGTAATTTTATATTCGAAAACCAGAATTTGCCTGAAATCAAATCTTCCGAACGTTATCATTCAGTTTCACTCACGAATGCCCTAGAGCGGACGGACGAAAGAAAAAAACCTTCCTTTTTTTTCAAAAAAACTTATCGAGTCGGCTGGAACTCTATATCGGGTGTTTCACAAATAGAGTTGCCCTAATTCAATGATCAGCGTCAACTATTCACAACTAATCGTAACACCATCCCCACTTACAAAAAAACAAAAAAAAAGATGCTTCCTTAATCTAATTTTATATCCTTCACATGGACTGACCCGAATGACTTGTTATTTTGCACATCAACGAGTTCGTATACGTTCGTTGATATGCAGCGAATTACTTCACATTTTATATATTTTGGTGCGAGTTTCCCAGCATAATATTCTGCCTTATCGGACAACGTATAATTTTTTTTCCAAACGATTTGTCCGACGTCCAAACGTAAAGGCCCATGTTTTGAATTATAACGTTTGGCGGCTTTATCGTTAGCATCCTGCAACCGTTGGCGTACGTTCACGTAAATATTCTGAACATCTTTCAGATGTTCGAAAAGAGAGTCCCTATCTGCGAAATCTATTAGACCGTCTGGATTTTTGGTCCGAAATTCTTTCCCACACAATTTAGGTTCCCTACCGAAATTCAGATACGCGGGACTGAAGCCTGTTATCTCGTGTACTGACGTCCGGAGCGCGAAACCGATCTTCGCTAAATGTTTGTCCCAATCGCGCTGATCCGCTTTGATATAAGACCTCAACATAGTACCTATAATTCGGTTCGTCCGTTCAGTTGGGTTCACATGAGGGCTATAATTCGCATTAAAGATTATTTGTGTCCCATAAGATTCCACCATTTTCCGGAACTGTTTTTTTACATACTGTTTACCATTGTTACAGATCAACCGGTTTGGTACTCCATAAACCAAAAATATATCATTTTCCATATGTTTCGTGATCGCGGAACTTGAAGCGGTTTTCAAAGGAAACAACATCGAGTACTCAGTAAAGCAATCCGAAATGACTAAAATATAACGATTCTTATCGTGAGATAAAGGTAATGGTCTGATAATATCCGAGCAAACTAATTCCTAAGGACGGTGAAGCCGTCTTATACTCATCTGGCCATGCGGTAAAGTTCGATTGGGTTTCTGGGCTTTGCAAACTTTGCATGAACGGACATATTTCATGACATCTTTGTGTACACCTGGCCAATAATAAGATGTAACCACCCTTTTCTGAGTTTTAAAAATCCCGAGATGTCCAGCAGTAGGATCATCATGTGCCCTTCTAAGCACCTCCGATCGCAATGATTTTGGAATTACTTGTTACCAATTCGCCTCTTCATCATAAATGGGTACTTTCGGACGAACAGATTTATATAACCTATTTTGGTCGATTTTGTAATTAGAGTATTTGTCTGGGTTGTTACCTACACCTTCCCGTAACCTAGAATACCAGCGATCAGTATCCTCCTAATTGACTTCTATAAAATCGATTGAACGCGAAAGTGCGTCAGGAACCGCGTGCCACTTACCCTTACGGTGAAAAATCTCAAAGTCATAATTTTGTAATCTGAGGCCCCAGCGGGCTAACCTACCGGAAGGGTTCTGTAATCGATGTAACCACAGTAGGGAATAATGGTCAGTAATCACCTTAAAATGAGTTCCTTCTACATAGGCTCGGAATTTTTCGACACCAAATAGAACCGCCAGACACTCAAGCTCCGTTGTCGAGTATTTTTTTTCTTGTCCTGTCAGAGACCGACTAGCGTACGCTATTAATTTCTCACCATCTTCGAATTTTTGGCTCAACACGCAACCTAACCCCACTTGCGAAGCGTCGCATTGAATTATGAATTTTTTATCAAAATCTGGGCATGTTAAAATCGGTGCAGAAACCAAACATTGTTTGATATCATTGAAGGCTTGACTACACTTCGAATCCCATATAAAACACGCATTTTTCCGAGTTAAACTGGTAAGTGGTGATACTCGAGTGGCAAAATCCTTTATGAACCTTCTGTATCACGACACCATACCAATAAACCTACGCACATCTTTCACGTTTTTCGGAGTCGGATAGTTCAACATCGAGTCTACTTTGGAGGGATCCGTGCCTAAACCGTCTTTATTTACCAGATATCCTAAATATTTTGATTTGTCCCTGAGGAAACAACTTTTTCGCGGTTTATAGTTAGACCCACTTCAGAAAGCTTCTGTAGAACTTGCCTAACAGCGGACATATGGGAAGCAAAATCCTTCGATACCACAATTATGTCATCTAGATATACAAAAACGGAAGACTCTAAAGCAACACTAATCACATTTTCAACAAATCGCTGCCACGTCGCCGCAGCGTTGTGCAAGCCAAAGGGCATGCGCACAAAACGGTATAAACCTTTTCCCGGAACAGTGAAAGCTGTTTTGTCTTTACTGCTTTCCTCTGATTCGATTTGCCAATATGCCGACTTAATATCGATAGATAACAAAAATCGTGCTCCTCGTAACCTATCAAGAATTGAATTAACGTAAGGCAAGGGGTATGCATCTTTTCGCGTTATCGCATTAACCTTTCTGAAATCTATACAAAATCTATTCTCTCCTGAAGACTTTCTGACCATCACAACAGGTGAGGACCATGGTGAATTCGACGGTTCGATCACCCCTAGTTCTAACATTTTATCTATCTCGGTGTTGATGATTTTCTGCAAAGCTGGAGAAACGTTATAGTACTGTTGCTTTATCGGTTCGCTATCACCAGTATCGATTCGATGTTTAATGCCCTTTGCAAGACCTAAACCCGTACCCATGCGTTCGAAAAACAAGTCAATCATTTCTTGGAACTGTTTTCTGTCGGAGTCGTCAAGCGACTCACCTTCTAACGCATCCACCGCTATACATGGTTCTTCAAATTCCCAAACAAAATCTCTCAAATCAGTTACTATGTTCATGTCACGCCAAAAATCGACACCTAAAATTATTTCGGTATTAACATCTAAAATCACAAGACATCTTAATACTCTACATTTTCCTTCTAATACTATCGGAATAGTTACAATGCCCAGTACATCGCAATTCAATCCGTTTGCTACCTCAACTACTTTATTACATTTCTCTAATTTCAACTTATAACTTTGTAATTTACACCAACCAGACCTACCGATAACAGTTTGTGTAGCGCCTGAATCTAAAAGACCTACGAAACTCTTATTGAAAATAGAAACCTTCAGGTTTCCACTGAATTGAAAAGACTATCGATTCGACTCTTTTTATATTGAATCTTCACAAAATCTACCCAAGATTCCCAAGACGCATCTGAAGGGCCGGATTGAGACAATTACTTATGACCGACGACCGAACGAGCGGCGATCTCGTATTTCGTTTTTTGAACATTCACATTTATACTTAGTTACCCCTTTTTTCACACATCGATAACAGAATAACTCTTTCCTAGGCGCATTACATTTGGCAAAACCATGTCCTTCCCCCTGACAATTCCAACATTGTATACTTTTTACATCCGCTTTGTTATTTCTTGAGGAACTAGTTCGACCTGCTCTCTTATTCAGGTTCTCCGAGGAACAAGGAACTTCATAAGCTAAATCAGGTTCCAGTAAACTCACTTTACCTTTCGTGAATCCCGAATTCTTTGCCTTTACTGACATATTCCGCGAGCATTCTAATTTCTTACACAGGGTCTTTAGTTCATTGACTGTTGAGTAATCTGCAAGTCCTAGTTTATCAATATAGTAGGGTTCTATTATGCGTCGTAAAATATTCAACCGCTCTGAGTCGGACAAAGGGTGAGGTAATCTATTGAACATATTTAAAATACGCGCGAAAAATTCTCCAACGGGTTCAAATTCACCTTGATTGCTACGCCTAATTTCTTCTAAGAAATCGGTCTGAAAATCATCTGGAAGGAATTCAGATTTAAACTGGTCAACAAAATCCCCCAAGAAGTGATTTCATCTTTAACCGAACGGCACCAACTTTTCGCTCTTTCATCTAATAAATCTATTACCCCATAGTAAAGTTCACTATCGGGAACCGCTCGCGAATTCTAATACTCCTCTACTAATTCCAAAAAAAGCGCAAACGCTCATTGTGCCACGAGCTCCCCTAAATTGAATATTCCACTTATGGATAGGTGTAGATTTTCTCGAAACTGTGGGCAGATTGGAACTGGTGGTATTCGCGGAAACTGGTGTGATCTTAGTAATAGGACTATCATCAATTCCTTGCAGTTTTTGATCGAAAGAAACTTCTACAGTATCTAACTGGTCTAACAAATTCGTTTTACTAGCTTTCGAAGGATCATCTAGCGGTTTAAGCCCATTCAAACGAGAATACAAATGTTTCAACTTGGTTTCAACGTATCTACATTCAGTTGCACTGACGGAACGGAATTCATGAGAAGTTATGTAAGATTCCAACTCAATTACCTTCTTATTACAAGTGTCTAGTTCAAGAGTTACATCTATATTCAAAGTGTCCGGTATTACTACCGAACTACCAAAAATCTCATTTTGCATTATATCTTTCAATTGTTTACGCATAGAAAGTACCGTTTCAGAATCTAAATTTAAAAAGCCTCTTATGTTCAATTCATATTCCAACTCATCTCTTACAAGTCTAGACGAATCCATTTTGCAAAACGATGATTACAAAAGCAATGAACAAGTAAACTCCTAACCTCAATAAAAAAAAATCGCCCCACGTTTAAGGCGCCAATTTCTATTACATTAAATTCAACAATAAAAAGAATTATCTATCAGAGACATTTATTTTTGAAACATAAGGAATAACACTTCTGTCCTTTTTGTGTTCTGCAAGTAATGTGCTTGCTCGTAAGGGCCGTGGGTTAAATCAGACAGATAAGTATAAATATGTACAAAAAACAATTGATAACAAGGGCGCCAAGTAGTTTCTTGTGCACAGACTAGCCTAAACCTAAAATGAAACTACTAAACAATCCAGATACGCGAAAACAATAAGGTGGAATACGACAAAGGAACAAGAATAAAAACGTTGAATGTTGCTTTCCCAAAATACGCCTGTTCAACGGATTTATTCTTCACTTATAATACAAACTAAACGCTTATACAAAGGCGAAGACAAAACTATTCGGAAACACCTTTTCAGCGAGGTTCATTGCTTTCGTTAACAATAAAATTGGAATCCCGCAAAACAACACCATTGATAAAACTTATAATCGGTACTTATCTAGCTGCTAGTGATGTGTAGATTCCTATGGCCCGCTAATACGCAAATTCGTGAAAAGCTCTTAATTCCACGTCCACACGGTCGAAATAGGAACACCACCATCCATATGACTTCGGAAAATTTGTGGTTTAGTCGCTACGTACAAGGCAATAAAGTTCAGAAAGGTCTGACCCCATCCACTTCGACGTGTTCTCAAAGATAGCACCGTCCGGGCGAAATTTCGATTTACCATATCAGAGAAAAACATCGAAAAAAAAGGTATTCTCGTAAATAATTGATTTCGCGATACATCCGCGCCAAAATAAAATAATGAGTGACAAAACTATATGCTTACCTCCCAATGCTCGACTGCCCTAACATTGCCGGAGATGTTTTTAAACGGTCCGGAAGAAATAATTCATTCGTTCAAATTCATCCCAATCGATAATAAAGATATTGCAAGATCGCTCCACAGCAGAATTACCCAATCACAATATCACAACAAGGCACGGCAGGTTTATATCCGTCAAAAGACGTAATTTTATATTCGAAAATCAGAATTTGCCTGAAATCAAATCTTCCGAACGTTATCATTCAGTTTCACTCACGAATGCCCTAGAGAGGACGGACGAAAGAAAAAACCTTCCTTTTTTTTTCAAAAAAACTTATCGAGTCGGCTGGAACTCTATATCGGGTGTTTCACAAATAGAGTTGCCCTAATTTAATAATTAGCGTTCAACTATTCACAACTAATCGTAACACAGTACTCAATACAACCTTATAAGCGTACATAAATATACAACAATGACCACAAGAGAAATATGGTAATCCATTATTAAGAGGCCGTGGGAGCACGTGACTAAATTATTATCTGTCAACGATATTTTCATCTCTCTTCTTGCTTTACTCTCTCTAGCCAAATTATTCAAAGACGTACGTCCCTGCTGGCGGGTAGCGGAAGTATGCAGTCGAAATAAGTGCGACGACAATGAAGTACAACCATCGTCCATAGATATTCTAATTTAGAATATCTATGGACGATGGTACAACATTTCTTAGTGAATGCCTACATTCGCCTGTTCATCATTTGGCAACGCTGCGCTGGTGAATTCAAAGACAAGAGTTGAAATACAACCGATATTATGGTTTCATTTCTTTCTCAGTGGCGGGGCCAGAGATCGCAGTGGCAGCCGCGTTAAAAATTGAAAATACGAAAATGATGTGAAATTTTTCAAAATTATTTTAGGTTTCTCTTGTTTGCAGTTGAGTTTGTGACTCCAAAGAATGTAGCTTTGTGAAAAAAGATCAAATTTCTATTTTTTATCAGAATAGGTTTGTGACATTAGTATATTTGATGCATTTTATGCTAGCCATACTTCTAGAATAGCTATTTAGGTAAAGAGTTACGAAAAGTTTAATTTTGTGTAACGAGAGCAAGTTACAAAAAATTAAATCCTATCGTGTTTCATAAAAGATTTTTAAATTTCGTTAAGATATTGTTTTCATTATTTTTTGACGATAAAGTATCGAATCTACAAATATTTTCACTAATCAAGTATGATACTCATCACATAGCTTGTCACTTTGGCGTCTTCTATACATTCAGATATATAGAAAAGATATAGAGTAATGACTGATTAGAGTTCTGAATGGAAATTTGTTCTTTTGTTGTGTGATTTCCGAAAAGTATGATAAAATCCCTGAACCCAGACAAGAATTAGCGAATGATATAAAAATATAGTTATAAAAGGCACATTCGATAATCATTTGCAAAAAATAAAACATGTCATGATTGTTTACGAGAAGAGAGGCGTTTCGTTTTCGATAATTTCATGAATATATTTTTTTTATCATTAGGTGATTCTAAGCAAGGTTCAATCATTTTTCCTTACTTTTCAACTTGGAAATCACTCAACATAAGTACTAATTCTGATTCAACACTAGATACAGTAATTTTTTGTATTTTTTCACATTTCAAAATCACTCGAAACGAGTTGAATGAATTTATAGAAGATGTCAAATCGACAAGTTTATGTGATAAACATAACTGATTAGTGAAAATGAACTGTCACTAATACTCAAAGAGTTTCATTGAAAACAATAAAATATAACGTAGAATGAGCGAAAAGTAGAATAAATCACATTTCTATGAAACATATATTTATTGAATTTCATTAGTTCGGACTTCCATTGCCTGATAGTATATAAAATGATTTGAAATCCCTGAAAAAACTAAAAAAGAAGAATTGAAAAATTAAAGAATAAAAATGAATAGCTGAAAACCAATGAAAACCAATTCAGACCCGATTTGGGACAAAATTATAAACAGATTTATAATGAAATATTGGACAGCTTTTTGATGGAAATCAAAATTAGATTTGAAGATTTACCTAAATTAAACTACTTTGATTTGTTGTTGTTTCAAAAATTTTCGTCCTTTACCAAAGATTTTCCCCAAAAACTTTATAACGACTCAATAGTTCAGTATCCATTTTTCGATGTTATTCAACTGAAAAATGAATTAATCGTAATGAACAGCGACCCTCAAATGCTTCAAAATTGCAAGGCTCCTTCAGGTTCATTAAATTTTATGTTTGAAAATGATTTGAGAGATTGCATGCTTGAGTTATATGAACTTATATCTATAATTGTGATAATTGCCATAACATCAGCGTCAGTTGAGAGAAACTTTTCAGCATTGAAAATAATTAAATCCTTCAGTAGAAATTCCATGACTCAAAATAGATTAAGTGATATATCTCTTCTTTCAATTGAAAAAGAGTATATAAAAGAAGTTACAGGCAACCCCCGATTTTATGACGAAGTAATTGACTACTTTGCCAATTTTAAAAATAGAAGGATTCCACTTATATTTAAACCAGAGTAGGTATATCATAAAGTCTGTATATATTATATACAGAAATATATATATATATATATATATATATATATATATATATATATATATATATATATATATATATATATATATATATATATATATATATATATATATATTTAATTCAAGTTGAGCACTTAACCACAGATATTACAAAGTATTAGAGTTATATCTTCAAAGCATTTTATTTTTAGGTTTTTGTTTTTATTTTTTGATTTGTTTTTTTGAGGTTTTTTTCTTTCCTTCCTATCGAAAATTACAAAATATACCTTTTAATTCACCTTTCAAAATGCGGGACCCTCGTAGACTATATTGAACTTGAATGACCGTCGATTGAAAGTAGTTTGCGGGTGCCTGGTGAATTCACTTGAACCAAACCAGATTTAAACCTTCCTTCCTACCCCATTCTTCCTTTCCTTTCCTGGCAAGACACGACTCTCACCTCCCCATTGGTTCTTGCTGGACAATAACATTTACTTTTAGACCTGTTTTTATAAGCATAATTAAGTACTTGTGCTTATAAAATATTTGTAGCAATTTTTAACAAAACTGTTATATTAGAAGAGAAAAGTATTATTTATTGACTGAGAAGAGTTCATTTATATTAAACTAGCGGACCCGGCGAACGTCGTTCCGCCTAAGCGTCAAAGAATGAGCAAATTTATGATTTTAAAATTGATACAAAATTAATAAGCATTGAGTTATCAAATTTTTCTATCATTATTATTATTATTATTATTAACCTTCATTGATGAAATATTATTTTTCAATATTTACAATCCTATTCCCGAAGAAGATAAAGTCAAAAACGCGAAAATCATAAAAATTGGTCCAGACGTTCTCAAGTTCTGTCATAATTATTATTATATCATATTTCAACACTCATTATCCCATTCCCAAAAAAAACAAATCCAAAAACACAAAAATCAAAAAAGTTGGTCAAGCTATTCTAGAGTTCATTTATTATCATTATCATTATTATTTTTATTGATGAAATATCATATTTTAGTACTTATTACTCTATATTATTCTATTCCCATTGAAGACAAACCAAATAAAATAAAATTCATAAAAATTTATTCTGCTGTTCTTGAGTTACTTTATTATTATTATTATTATTATTTTATTGATAAAATATCAATTTTCAGTACTTATTATTTTATTTCCGACGAAAACAAATCCAAAAAGACAAAAATCATAAAAATTAGTCCAGCCGTTCGCGAATTCGCCATTATTATTATATCATATTTCAACACTCATTATCCCATTCCCGAAGAAAACAAATCAAAAAACACAAAAATCAAACGGGTTGGTCCAGCTACTCTAGAGTTCATTTATTATTATTATCATTATCGTTATTTTTATTGATAAAATATCATATTTGATATTTATTATTCTATATTATCCTATTCCCAATGAAGACAATCCAATTCATAAAAATTGATTCGGCTGTTCTTAAGTTATTCTATTATTATTATTATTTTATTGATGAAATATCATTTTTCAATACTCATTATTTTATTCTCGACGAAGAAAAATCCAAAAAGACAAAAATCATAAAAATTGGTCCAGCCGTTCTCGAGTTCTTTTCTTTTTATTTCACATTTACTCACCTTTTAAACTTTCCCTGAACTTCCACGAATAATTCAAAATCAAAATTAGCCAAATCGTTTCAGCCGTTCTCGAATTTTAGTGAGACCCACGAATAGCAATAAATTTTTATATAATACTAAACTAACACCACTTTCTATTATATATACAGGGTATTCCATATCCGATGGTCTATTAGAAGTATCTAGAAAACAAAAAAAGATGAGAGTTTCAAATTTTTGTTACCGATGTAGATGGCTGTGATCTATCGTTTGAAAATATTTTCATCTCCGCATTGTTGCCACATCTACATGTAACAGACATCAACTTGGAAATTTCAAATAGAACACCCTATATATTATATCTATTTTGAATTCTGCATCGAATTCCAAATAAGTTTTGTGAACCATGTTCTATACCTATCTCTCACCGTTTTTAAAATACATATTAATTATTTTGTAATTTTTTTTGGCCAAACCATGGTTATTTTATTATTTAATATAGCATGAATTAACTGATAGACCGAACTCAAATTTTGGCAACATTGAGATAAGTTTTTATTTCAGAACAAAACTCAAATCTTATTTTATACGGAGTGTCTGAAAAATACGTCTCAATTTGTATCTTTGATAAACGACCATAACTAATTATTTTCAAATGGAACACCCCGTATATTATTCAATTTTCGAATTCAACCAACCAATGTGAACAACTTTGATCAACTATGTCCTATACCTATCTCTAACCCTTTATGAGATATGAATTATTTTAAAAATATTGCTCCTATGCAAGTATGCAAGCATATGCAAAAATCAAGTGCATCAAATGACAAACAATCAAAGCTAGATTTTTTTGGAGGTTTGATTTTCTGGTGGTTACATTTGATACTGAATTATCCCTCCCTAATGCTTGCCATTCACCTAAAAACTTCGATAGATCGACGTCATAACCCTTTATGAGATATGAATTATTTTATAATTTTTTTGCGTCTTTACAAATATAACATTTCAAATACAAAATTCGGTAAAAATGTATTATTGAACACATCGAATGATAAATAATAACTTCATATTAGTTCAGAAAGATTTAATGGAATACATCAATGGACCTTCATAGTGGGTGTAAGACAAACATTACCATTTCGACAGAACGAACACTGTTCAAAATTAAATTGACAACCAATCAAATTGACAACCAAAATGATTCTAAAAAAGAAAAGATGGTATTGTGAAACTAGCAATTATTTGATATTTGATACTGACATGACAAAAATTCAGTAGCTCAGGTGCTTGAAATGCTGGCCATTCACTTGTAAACATTGATGGATCGATGTTCAAACGTGATCAGTCGTGGCTCTGCGGATTTCCGACGGGTCGATTTCCTCGAAGGCCCGTCTAACCCGATCTTTCAGTTCCTGTTTCGTATGGATACCTATCCATACGAAAAGAAAAGGTATATACCTATCCATACACCTGTATGGATAGGTATATACCTTTTCTTTGATTTTTCCCCAGAGGTAAAAATCTAGGGGAGTCAGATCCGGTGATCGAGGCGGCCAAATCCAAGGACCCAAACGTCGTATCCACCGATCTTCGAACATATCGGTTAGTTCCCTACTCACTTCACTTGTGCAATGTCCAGGAGCTCCATCCAACTAATACCAACAATTCCGAGACAAGTTCAGCGGCGAATTGTCCAAAAAATCACTCACATTCGATCTCAGAATATCGAAATATTTTTCGGAATTCAACTTTTCTTCATAAATGCAAATAGAAACTTTATCATCCATGAGCAAACATTAAAACTGAATTTTTGTTGGAATCCCCTTTGTCTGATGAAATGAGGATTTTCTGATGCCCAGAAGTGATTATTTCGACGATTGAATATTCCCTCGCGTGAAAATTGTGATTCATCAGTCCATATAATTTTTTTCAAAAAGTTTGGATCTTCGTATGTCCATGTCAGTGCCATTTCGCAAAATTCTACCCGTTTTGGTGGATCATCTCTATGCAAAGCTTGCAGCCTAATGAATTTATAATCGTGCATATTATGTTTTTGTAAAATTCTCCATATAGAAGTTCGAGATATTCCTAAATCAACCGCAGCACTAGATACTGATGCATGAGGATAAGCATAAAAATATCCTAAAATGTTTATTTAATTTTCCATATCACCAGTCACCGGACTCACTCGATTTTTTGAGACACGAACTTGAGGTAATTTCGTTCAAGTCTTCTGAATTTTCTTTCATTCATTGCCGGTAAGTTAGGATATAACTCATTAAATCTTCTACAGGTCCTTGATATGATTTTAGCGCACTCTCCATGAATATAAAATAAATTTAGGATTTCAGAGTTCGAATAACTATTATTATCCATCTTCACTACTTCAATATGACAGTCGGACTATTTAAACAAGTTATTGACAAATCCATTCTTTTGTTTTTCAAATCAGACTTGGATCATGACACACCATTATCCTTGCCGAAATTCAGTTGCTAAATTCAAAATTAATTTTTAAAACTCTTTTGATATTCGAGTAGTTGATTGGAAATCGAAAAAAAAATCACCATGTATTGAATTTTTCTTTGATTTGATAATATTCAAAAAGTATTTCTTGCAAAAACAATCTCATTTTATCATAATTTTTAATCTGAAGGAGTAAATTTCCGAAGGCCCGAGACCTACGTCCTATTGCAAACCTGAAATTTTAAGAATGTGTGTATTATATGTATGTTATTGAGAACGTATGCATATTATTAGGAATTCCAGATCACGTGATGTCTGGGTGGCAAACACCAGTTTTACTATGGAAATCACACTTTTGAGAAAAAAAAGCAACGCTTCGAGAGGTGTAACAGTTACACCTCTCGAAGCGAAGCAGTAACTCGTCTTGATAATGCCATCTGAGATGATGGCGAAACGTCGACTATCGAATAGTACCCAACGCATGAACACCCGGAAGAACAACACATCATATATAGATATATATATATATATATATATATATATAGATAACTCAAAGACAACCCTTTTTCCTTGTTTTTTTAACCGGCCAGTTTTATACGTATACTTTTCGGCAATACACAATTTTTGTTTGCATTTATGCAAATATTACGTATTTTGCTTTAAATAGGTGCAGTACCCCAAAAAATGTTCGCGCCTCCAGCGGGCTTTTCTGTATGTATATAGTCATAAAGACTATATAGTCTTTATGACTATATCACACACAATGCACGAGCCGTCACTGGTACAGATCAATTACCCTAACATCAAACTGATATTATTTGCACTCGACGGGCGTTTCGCTAACAGCGATGTTGCCAAACCCTTCTCTGCACTAATATGGGTTCAGTTTTTATTAGATGGCAGCACTTGACGGGTGAAAATTCATTGAATAAGGAAAACACGTTTTTTAGATTAGTCAAACATTATTTCATATTTTATTTTGTAAAGAAGTTGACTATATTTAATCGTACAATTTCGCTATCTCAAAAATTTTGAAATTCGTCAAAAGAATAAAAAGTTAAAAATATGTTTGGAAAAATAAATGGAAAAAAATGAGTTAGCGACATTTCACAAAGTGTTTTCGCGATTTTCAATATGGCGATGCCACTTCATAGGCTTCTTAACAAGGCACATAGTTTCATAAAATGCAACAGCAATAATATCAGTAATCATTACATAAAATGTCAAGTCCAAAATCCATATCAAATCAACAACACAATAAAAAATCGGTACATATTCAATTTCTTTCCATTTCATAGATACATATACATAATACAGTAAATCGTGTTCAAATTCAATTCACAACAGTTATATCAATAAAACTCAATAATTCATGTTATATTCACTCTTTTGAATATGACTTTTTAAAAAACACTTTATTTTCAATTACAGACTTTCTTTGAATAACAACAAAAAATATCGTTACAAAAACTACAATGAAAAAAATGGAACAGAATCTAAGTTGATACTGAACGATCATACTGAACGAACATCCCTCCGCCTTCGGCGTCGGGATGTTACCAAATAACGTGCTTTCGAAAACTGTGATAAAATTATTTCGTTAGTTATCAATGTCCTTGGGATATTATAGCTGATAATATCACCAATGAAAGTTTCAAGGAATAGGTAGCTTTCCATGAGTGATTCGCATACCTCTAGAGTTTTTATTTGAGCTTTGTAAAATGCCATATCGTCTGATATTTCTATTAATGATTTTTCGATTTCTTTTATATCTTGATTGAAAGTTTTTTCATCAACTTGTAGCTTTTGAATTGTTGAATTGAAGTTTTTGATCACCGAGGTGGTTACAGATATTTGATTTATTAATATATTTTCAATATGATGTTCGTCTTGGCTTATTTTATTGATACAATCCGTGAAATATTCTCCATCGGATGCGTCAAGGTTTCCGGTTATTGCTTTCCAAAAAGTTCCTACACCATTTATTAAACCACGTTTTGTTCTTTTTTCGAATTTTTCTGGGTCCGTGAAGATATCTCCAAACTTTACTTGTAGTGAGTCTGATATTTGGCTCAAAAGACTGGTATGTGTTTTTATTTGAGCTTTGAAAGCTAGTATTCTAGGCTCGTCTCTGTCGAGAAAATAAATGAGGTTTTCTAGGATTTTATCATTATTGTATAGAGCGTCTTTGATGGATGATGAATCTTTGTAGACCAAAAGGGTCCATTTTTCGTTCGTTATTTTGAGGGTTTCTTCTTGATGGAAGAAAACGGAGATCGATTTATTGATTGACTCTAAGTTGTATTGGGCACTGGCTGTTGATGATAGCAGGAATGTCCTGAAAAAGATTATTATTATTCATGAAAAGGTTTCAGGCGGCCGAAATTTACTTTAGTTTTATTTCGCGTTTTCCAATTTACTAACATCGCGGAGTTGGGATAAATTTCTAATATTTCAAATGGTCCATTAAACGTATTTTCGAGTTTATTTGAAATTTTTGACTCTTTCACATAAACCTTGTCTCCTACTTTATATTTAGGGACGTTTTCGGAAACTGTCCTATCAAATCTGATTTTGGACTTTTCTTTTTGTCTTTCGGTTTTTGCTCTGGCCAATTTATAGAAATATGTCATGCGGTCATTATGATCTCTAACATATTTTGAAATTAGGTCTTTTGGTTATAGAGCGTTCCTGGAGATCGACTAGCTGTATGTCCGAATATTAATTCGTACGGTGTGAAACCTGTTGTTTTGTTTCTAACAAATATGGTGAGACGTTCATGGGGTGTTCATCGGGATTTTCGGCTTTATGGGCGCGAATCATTTCAGCAAATGTTGCGTGGAATCTTTCGATTGATCCGTTCGAATGTTGGTGATTTACACTCGAATATGTGAGTTTGATGACGTACAAAAAGCATAAGTCTTTCATAAGTTGACTTGTAAATTCTCGACCGTAGTCGCAATGTATCCTAAGTGGTGTACCGTTGTGTTGAAAGTAAAGAAGAAGGGTATTCACGACTGATTTCGAAGATCTGTCTTCTATGGCGTATGCTTGTGTGAATTTAGTCAATTCGTCTCTTATTGTCAAAGCGTAGTATTTTGTGGGAATTTCGAAAATGTCTACATTGATACGTTCAAAATGGGTTTTTGGTGTTTCAGTTATGACGAGAGGTGTACTAATGTTTTTTTGGCAAATTTTGACTTTTTGACAAATTTCGCAGTAGATATACAATGATTGAACCAAATCGGAAGTGCTCAAATCTATAATGAGAGATCCAGCTCAGAAGTGTTGAAATGTACAATGATTGAACCAAATCGGAAGTGCTCAAGTTCACTCGGCGGCTTCGTCGCGATGTTGTTGACTTCGAGTTTATCAGTAGGAGCTCTCGGCAAAAACAAAAATATTCGATCGGTAAAGTGGTATAATAATAATGATGATTAGATTTAATAATTGAAATATGTCATCGACGTTTGAGAAAAAAAATCCGTGGGGATATACAGGGTGTGCAACATTAAAGAAAAAAAACATTCCTACATACAGGGTGTGCAACATTAAAGAAAAAAAACATTTCTACCGTGAAATAATAATAATAATAATGATGATGAAGTGAAATAGTTGAAATATGACATCGACGTTTGAGAAAAAAAAATCCATGGGGGACAGGGTTATGTTCCATTATAGTATACAGGGTGTGTAACATTGAAGAAAAAAAAAACATGCCTACCATGCGCTCGGTGAAAATATTCGGCGTCGAATGAGGCAAAAGGCAGCGTGACGAGGCGGCCCCCATATTTTAGCATGCGATGCCACGTCGGTTAGTCGTTTGATTTTTCAAACGAAAATTCGCCTTTTATTCATTAGAAATAAAGAAACATTTTCATAAATCATTTTTATTTGGGTAATATATCACATAACCATTTGTAAAGAATATCAACGTTTCGGAGGCTGCAATTGTAGTTTTTTCTTCGGTCGTGATGCATACAAGGTGAAACGCCATCGTTGCTGCCGAATGTGGGAACCAACCACGTTGTATTGTCATAATCTTCCAAATTCACAACGCGTGTAGGTATAGCCAATTGATTGAATTTGTCGATGAGATAATCTCGCTTCTGGTGTCCTCGCACATAAATGATGTCTATATCTTGCAAATTCTCCTTGAGGATGGCATCTAATCGGTGGTACTCTACAAAGCCGGAGGAATATCTCAATCCGTGAATGTTTCGCTCCAAGAAACAGGCGGTACGTCGATCCTCTTTACTCAAAGACGAAAATGGTATGTTCGGTAACAATAAAAAGTTACTACATTGAATTCCAATTCTAATGGCTATCTCCTCAGGATGGAATTGTTGTTCGATGGTGAAGTCTTAAATATCTACTGCGGCTATTCTCATGTTGGCGTTGCGATCGATACTGAAGAAAAATCACATGCTCAGTTCCATTTTTTGATGATTTCACTGAGTGGGAGGTGCTCGATGACAGTGTCGTGCACAATGATGCAATAGGCTCCAGTATTTTTGGGAAATCCTTCAGATGCTTCGATTTCGAGCTTCACATCAACACTGGAACTCTTGATGCTCTCGTCCCTTCTAGAACAATCGATGATGAAGAGAATTTTTTGTATAAAGTCGGCGGTATTGATGAGAGGATTATGTTGATTAGTCAATTTGTAGCTAAGACCGAATTGTGCGTAGTTGAAATAGGCTTGCAAAAAATTCATTTTCCCAAAATTCAAATGCATATTTTCTTTGGGGTAATTTTCACCGTTCAAAGTCAACGTTATATTGGTAATATTTATATGGTTGAATTGCGTTGGATCATTGTTGACTTTGGTATAATCACGATCTTTTTGGAAACATACAATCACATAGCGAGGGCTTTCGAGAAACGAAGAAGTCTTGACGGCCCATATTTCATTTTTTGCTCCTTGTGTGAGAGCAGGCAGCATATGAAGTTCCCATTTTCTGAACGGTATGAGAATAGGAGTGTCGGCTTGGATAGCTTTCAAAAGTTGCAATTTGATTTGATCATGAGGGAAGATTCGTTTAACTTTCAGTTCAATATTTTCAATTTCCAGCTTAACTTCAGTCTTTGGCGTACCAGGAGTCTCTTCTATTTTGAAACAGTTGCTATCATCTCCAGCTCGTACTAATCGGATGGTGTGTTTACCATAGGAAACACATTGATAATCATTGAAAATATTCAAGAAATGCTTGATAGGTATAAGCATGTTGAACGTTAAAGATGTAGTTTGAATGATGCCGAAGCTGTTGGGGTATGTCCATCCTGAGATGGCCAAGTGTTTGATATCTTCATCGGTGTAGGTGAGGAAGCCTCTGACAGTACTAACAATTCCAACTTCACGAACTGCTTCCAATTCTTTACCATTTTGCTCATAGGTAGCAGATTGAAACATGAAAGCACCAACATTATTCACAAAGGTCACTCGACCCTCTCCTTTAGTCTTCTCAACTTTTCCGCTGATGAATAGCAGGCTATCGTACAAAGCATCATAGGCATCGGATTGATTAATGTTGATTTCGATGACGTCATTATTGCGAAAAGATTTGACATACGGGTAATAGGTTCGCCATTCTACCTTTTGTATGGACTCATCGTTTTGCGGTTTTCGGAAAATGTTGAACACTTTATTGGACAACATGATAGCCAAGAGATTCCAAAAATAATTTATTCACTGTTGACAGTTGTTGACGCTGTTTGAAGGTCTTGGTGAAGACTGACGTGGGATTGGGTGATGAGTTATTCTTATAGATAGCCAGCAACATACTTTCGCTTCAATTCCAAGCGAATTATTATTTCTTCATTGCGAAAATCAATGAGCCTAGAATGTTGGTCGAGCACTCGCAGCGTAATATTGTTTATTTCGTCTCTATGTGCAATAGGTAGGTAGATGAGGTGATTAGGCGTTTCGTCAATTGCGTATCCTGGATCAACATCAACAGCAAATTCGTATATCGTATGAGACGGTGTGTCGTTGTAGAAGGCTCCAAACGTAATGCTGCTATCTTTGTGTACGGTACGTACTCTAATGATATCAACAGGTAGATCGGATGCGTAATGTAAGTTGGGTTTGAGAACGGTAGACGAAAACCTCAAAATGTGAGCCAAGCTATTTGCAGGTTGGAAATCAATTGAATGTTTCAAACAAAATATTTCACTCTTTAGCGTATTATTGTTCGGCTTGAGATAGAAAAATTCTTGAGGATTTTCCTTGTATGTTTTAGGTACAATGTATTTGCTGACTAAAGCTTCAATATCACCAATTTCATAAGATCCAGAGGGGATATCGATAGTTTTTTGTTTAGTTTTGTCACCATTTTCGTAATAATAGAATTTCGTGTCTTCTTCAATGTTCGGTATACTGTTGTACGAATGGAAACTGAGCAAAGCTAAACTGTATTCTGAATCGGAATCCAATCGAATGGGTGGATTGAAATCGATGGAAAGTGTCGAAGAACGACTCGTTAGAGTTAATATCATAGACATGACTGATACATTTTTGAATTTCACTAGTTCGGACTTCCATTGTCTATTATATAAAATGATTTGAAATCCCTGAAACAAGTAAAAAAGAATAATTAAAAAGAATAGTTGAAAATAACAATTATATTAAGCAACAATAAACCTGAAATGAAATGATAGTGAAATAACCTACAAGTAAAAATATAATAATTGAATAAATAAAAATTAAAGGAATGCAAAAAGAAAATAATAAAAAGTAAAAAGTGTAGAGATTCCAAGTCACGTTAGTTCACGACGTTTCGATTGTTGGTATCTACAATCGTCTTCGGGTGATGACTGGACTGATTCCTCCGAGAGATGACTATTTTATAGGTCGTTGAAATACTTTCACTTTCTCTACTTTCCATTTTCCGCTTCACTGATTCCGTGAGAGATGACCGATTTGGCGGGAGTTGGTCATTTTTCGTTTGATGATGGGTTTCCATATGTTCCGTATATCTACGCTGGCCTGGCTGAATACGTTGTTGGACAACATGTATGAGGCTTCCTTAAATTTTCTCCTGAACCAATGTTCCTCTCTGTGCAAGATCTCAGCTTGGGACCACTCGATGTTGTGTTGATGGGTCCAAACATGGTCTGCTATTCCTGATTTGCTGGTTTCTCCTCGCTGTGTGTGCTTCTTGTGCTCGGCAATGCGAACATTCAATGGCCTCTTAGTTTCACCAATATAGGATTTTCCGCACTCACAGGGTATCCGGTAAATGCAATTACTACCATTATTACCTTTATTACTACCATTACCATTATTACTACCATTACCATTATTACTACCATTATAGATATACGAAACATATGGAAACCCATCATCAAACGAAAAATGACCAACTCCCGCCAAATCGGTCATCTCTCACGGAATCAGTGAAGCGGAAAATGGAAAGTAGAGAAAGTGAAAGTATTTCAACGACCTATAAAATAGTCATCTCTCGGAGGAATCAGTCCAGTCATCACCCGAAGACGATTGTAGATACCAACAATCGAAACGTCGTGAACTAACGTGACTTGGAATCTCTACACTTTTTACTTTTTATTATTTTCTTTTTGCATTCCTTCAATTTTTATTTATTCAATTATTATATTTTTACTTGTAGGTTATTTCACTATCATTTCATTTCAGGTTTATTGTTGCTTAATATAATTGTTATTTTCAACTATTCTTTTCAATTATTCTTTTTTACTTGTTTCAGGGATTTCAAATCATTTTATATAATAGACAATGGAAGTCCGAACTAGTGAAATTCATCACAAAACATTGTCAATCACCTTCAAACAAACGTTGATACATTTTTCACATGCACACACCTTACATAAACAACAACAACAACAATATTTCAAATCATTTATTTCTACAATAATATCATTCTCTTTGTGAGCTAACAGGACCATAATACATTGCATTTTGTAGCGATGATGACGCAGCTTCATGTCGATAATGGATGAAACATGGTAAACGAATCTGCAAAGCGAATCGATGTTGGTAGTCCTTTGGTAATTTATGCCATACATCCAATAATTCCCAAGGTTCAGCATTCTCAATCAAATAGTCAATCGATAGAGTTTTCAATTCAGAATCGGTTAGATCCCGCAAAGATTTATCTCTAGACATTTTTGCAGGTATTGTGAAGTAGAAATTGTAGGCACAAATGTCCACAATTACTCTGATCAAAGTTTTGATGTCGATCATTGTTATATGTAATCGTTGTACCCCTTCCCAAATATCGAACCAATTCCATTGGGGGTTTGAGATTACCAAAACTATCAAAATATTGTACGGCATTGCCGTTTTTAATGTTAGCTACCCAATGAGTGCCTGCATTCAATTGAGAATCCAAGAATCCAAGTTCATCCAGCGCATTCTCGCAGCCGTGGACCACAAGTATATACGCATAAAGACTCCACGAAAATGTGGTATTTTCAATTGATGGGCACATTTTTTGATTTCCGAATCATATAATGCTCTATGGGGTAGCTTCACAAGCAGTTTTTTTCTGCTTTTTCAAATAAAGGCCTCGTCCTTTGCGATGATGTTGTTTTTTTAGGAACAGACCATATCCTCGAGGTGTTTTGCGTAGGTACAAACCGGAGCCCAAATGTTCCATAGCTTTATTGTGACGTTGATCTTCTTCGAGTTTCTTTTTGGCATTTTTTGCATCAATCACAGTTTTTGCGATAGCGCTCGCTCCCCCTACCAATGAACCCAAAGCTGAAAGACCTGCAAATATGGGTATGAGTGGTAAAATTCCTCCGGATTTTGCTTCGAATGGAATAACTCTCGGTATACGTATCTTCTTACGTCCTCCAGCTTTGTGGACAGCCATTTTTGCCGCCTTAAGAGCTGATGATGCGGATTTCTTTACGTCATTCGTTGTGGGCTTCCAATTTTTTATTATATTTTGCAAAATGCTGCGTCGAAATGATTTCACACTTCCCATTCCTAATTTGCGTTTGGACTTCATTACTCCGGTGACGAAGAGAGCGCTCGCTTTCTCGCCAAATGTTGCGTCTTTAGATTTCACTCGTTGCCACGCCTTTTCTTCCAGATCTTTATCAGCTCTATGTCGGGCTTCAAGAGACTTGTATTGTGAATATGCCAAGTCGTGTTGTTTACAAGCCGAGTATAGTGGATTAATACCAGGATCTCCTCGTGCAAGACGTTCTTGTAGTTTCGTACCAGGACCGCAATACTGATAACCAGGTAAGTGTAATTCGAATGGCAGCTTATTGATTAGCGTATTGACGACCTTCTCCTTGATAAGTCAACATTAGGAATGATATATGTCATCAATGTGCACGCTACATATTGAAGTGAAACTCCCAAACATCAATCAGAACATGGAAGTCGTTCCACAAGACAATACATTACCCATAGACAACTTGGACTATTTGAATGATGGCGTCAAATATCGAAATAAACATGGCAAGTTGTTGCCCAATTCGTTTCGCGCCATCATATGTGGTCCATCAGGATGTGGAAAAACCAACACAGCATTATCAATATTATTTCATCCGAATGGAGTCAAATTCGAAAATGTCTATGTGTACTCAAAGTCGCTTTATCAACCCAAGTATCAGCTGCTTAGAGAGATATTGGAAAAAGTCAAAGGAGTTGGTTATTTCCCATTTCAAGACAACGAAGAAATTATGAGTCCAGAGGCGGCCCAGCAAAATTCCATATTCATATTCGATGATGTAGCCTGCGATGGTCAGCAGAAAATTCGTGAATATTATTCTATGGGTCGACATAAGGACATTGATGCCATCTATTTGTGTCAGACATATTCCAAGATACCCAAACAACTAATACGTGACAATTGCAATATGATTGTATTGTTCAAGCAAGACGAAATGAATTTGAAACATGTATTCGATGAACACGTCTCTCCCGACATGTCTTTCGATGGATTCAAGAAAATGTGTGCCGAATGTTGGCGTGACAAGTATGGAACTTTTATCATTGTCAAGGAATGCGATTTGAATAAGGGGCGATATCGAAAAGGTTTCGATAAGTACATAAGTGTGTGTGAATAGAGATGAAAACGTTATTCGTCAATATGAAACCACTCAGTAAAGAAGTCGATGTTGTGCGCAAGAACAAAATCAATGAAATTTCAAAAAGTATAAGATAAAAGTATCTAGCTCTGAAATTGGGAAAGTTTGAAGAGGATGAATCTTTACAAAAGTTTTTTCAACCCATATCCAAGCCGCTGAGGGATATTGCTGAAATCTCCAAAAAATCGGTGGGCCATTTGAGACATGTCAAAAAGGAGGAGAAAGAGGAAATAAAGACGGAACCATCATTCGATCAATCTCGAGCATTTGAAGAAACACAATTTTTACCACTTGAAGATGTTGCAGAGACGTCGGGAAAGGATGATGAGGTATTCCACGAGTCGCCACCACCACCACCATCAATAGAAAATATTTCAGAGGAGAGTATGATGGAATATCTGGAGCAATATCCACCCATATCACACAAATATGTCATAAAACACTGGGCTAAAGACGACTCAATCGACAAAATATATGGACCAGTTTATGACGAGTCCTCTTCGAAATGGATTCTCGGTAGAAACTACATTGACTTTGATAAACGTGGTAATATTACAACTGAAGGATTCGCATTCAAAGGAACTCCAGGGCTATGTGATTTGATCTTTCTCGATGAACCTGAAGACTTCAATAAGGAGGATCAAGCCTCTTATAAACGTTTGTTGGACGTAACACAAGCCCACCTGAATGCCAGAGGATTCATGAAGGGAACTCAAAAATGGAAATGGTCCGGCATAATAAGACCTATGTTTCGAACTCAGACACTTGGTAAAGGTAACGATAGCAATGTTGTTGTTGGTTCCAGCATTCTACAAACGAACGCCATCGATACTCATCGTTGGATATATAATGACAAGCCCTTCGAGTATGTGTATTGGGATGATCCGAACGAGTTATGCGATAGATTAAAGCTGCTTATAGCTTCGAAAGATGCTGGAAATACGTCACATGACAATGAAATTACAGCTATATTCAATGAACTCAGAGAAGCCAACATTATTCAATAATAAATCATCTGAAAATGACATGTATTTTATTCCAAAAATATAATGTGATGAATAATGCAAAAACGACATGAAAATCGCACCAAAAAAATGTCAAAAATTCGATACGAAAAAAAAAGGTTCATTTTATCAACTTTATCGTATCGAAAAAAACGTATTTTTCAAACCATCATTTCGTGCAAAAACCCATATGATTTGCATTGTAACACGCTATGGAAAATAATGCAAAAACAACATGGAAATCGCACCAAAAAAAATGTCAAAAATTTGATTCGAAAAAAGCATTCATTTTGTCACCTTTATCGTATCGAAAAAATGACAAAAATTCAATGCGTGGAAACAAGCATTTTTTTGAACACTTTGATCACGTTGAAAAACACATATTACTAGAATCATATCGATGTGGGTCACATTTCCATCATGACTATCGACAAGTTCGGGCGTAGCTCCAATAGGAAGCGAAAGCATTCTACAACATCAGCTGTAGGCAGTAGTGTAGGTTTGCTACATACGCCCGATGGCAACATCGATTTTGATAATTTGAAATTGTGTAATGTGAAGAGACCTACGAACGCATCTGATGCAGTCAACAAAGAGTACATGGATGAAGTTGAGAAAAAAATTGATGTGACTATACGGAATCAAAGTGGTCGATATCAAAAACAAATGGTTCAAGTGAATGAAAATCTGACAAAAATGCGAGAGCAAGTCGATCAATGCCAACTACAAATAACGCGAGTTAATGATAAAGTAGCAAACATGAGTAATGACATTAAAAAACAGGAGAATGTGAACAAACGATTCGATAGTAAATTTCAATCACTTAATACCCATTTTGATCAAATGGTACATACAAATATGGTACGCAGTAACGAGGCGGTGGTGTCTTTCAAAAAATTCAATCAGCAATATGTAGGTAATATTGAAAATATTCAAGCAAATTTGCTGAAGAAAACAACAGAAATCACCGATTTGGTTCATTCGCACAACAAAACTTTGAAAATCAAACAAAACGACATGATGGAGCACTTTCAAGGTGATATTTCCAAACAAATTTCCAAAATAAATTCGGATATAGCGAAAGTACAATCTGATATCAAGGAAATCAACACGATAAAAAATGAAAATAATAACAGAAATCGCCTATTTGGTTCATTTGCACACTTTTTGAAATCAAACAAAACGACATGATGGAGCACTTTCAAGGTGAGATTTCCAAACAAATTTCCAAAATAAATTCGGATATAGCGAAAGTACAATCTGATATCAAGGAAATCAACAAGATAAAAAATGTAGTTTTTGCATCAACATAATAAAATAACAAGTTTGATAATCTCGACCATCAGTCGCACCACATGGCTTCCAAAGACAAGATTCAACTTGTCCGTGAACTGCATAAACCAATTAGAAGAAAATTTCCTCGACGTCGTAGCATTATCAAAGGCCTGGATGATCTGTGGCAGATGGACTTGGCTGAGATGAGATCCTACGCTCATCAAAATCGAAATTTCAAACTCATTCTCATCGTCATCGATTGTTTTTCAAAATTCGTGTGGACACGACCGTTGAAATCGAAAACGGGAGAAGAAATCACAAAAACATTTTCGGATATTTTGGAACATACGAAGCGATGCTCAAAAAATTTACAAACCGATCAAGGGACCGAGTTTTACAACAATAAGTTTCAAACTTTAATGAAAAAACATGGAATAAATCACTACAATACATACAGCATCATGAAGGCTTCAATGGCTGAACGTGTCATAAGAACGTTAAAAGAAAGACTTTTCAAATATTTCAGTTTGAATGGCACCTACAAATGGTTGAATGTCTTGCCTGAAATAACGAAATCCTACAATGATACGCGACACTCGAAGACGGGCATAGAACCATCGAAAATCAACAAAGCTAACGAAAAACAAATTCTCAAATCAATATACGCCCACCTGAAAATAGCTGGACCGAGAAAATTCAAGGTCGGTGATGTTGCGCGAATCAGTAAGGCAAAACATGTTTTCGAAAAAGGTTACACACCCAATTGGACTACGGAATTATTCAAAATTATCAAAGTCAACATTACCAACCCCGCCACCTTTATGCTAGAAGATATGCAGGGTGCACCTATCAAGGGTGCTTTCTATGGGGAAGAATTGCAAAAAACTGCAAATCCCGATATATATCTTGTGGAGAGAGTTTTGAGGAAAAAAGGCAAAAGAATTTATGTTAAATAGCTGGGATTGGATAACAAACACAACAGTTGGATTGAAAATGTTGATTTTGTATAGAATCTTATGGAAAACAAGCACACTGACATTGTATTGGGAGGGCCTTTTGTGAAGAAATGATGTTCAACAAACACAATATCTGAATTCGACCACGTGATCTGAAGGTATAAGAACACATGCAAATACACATGGATATTTAGTTTGAAAAAAAATGTCTCTCGATAGTGGTTATGGTAGTGAAGTCGAAGTAATGTGTGATAGTGGTGATGAAGATTATAACGAAACTCTGGGTGCAATAGACAAAGCATTGGAGCGTTACGAAATGTTGGCATGAAACGAACACCAATTGCTGTTGACAATCTTCCCTATGCAAGCATATGAAATTCGATGTGGGTTAAGTCCGTCCAGAGACTTTAGCTCATGCCTAATACTCAAGCAACAATTCTCTGTGCGTTCCATTAATTTCACCTCATTCGAATGGGAAACTCTGATTGGTATTCTGCAGAAGATAAAGGAAAATTTCTTTGATTCAGAAATCGATGATTATTTGGACGAGTATGATCCAATTACAACACGTTGCGGGGACTACATATACGTCACACAGTACATCGAAAGTGATACCAAACAAATTTCCATTTCCAAGGATACAACAAATATGGAGCTGTCTCAACAGGATGTCAACGACGTTCTCAAAACTCACTTGGGGGTGCTGTCAGACCGTATAGCCATGCTGGATGCATTGAATTTTTGTGATTATTATCGAGGCGTTTTCCATATTATTCAATCTTGGTTGCGTGAGAATAAAACCAATTTAACTTTAGAAGAAATTATAACAGGTTTCTGTCAAGCCTCATCATTGGATAGTTTGTATGCTAATGGCTTGCGAGAATATTTATTTTATTATAAGCAAAAATTTGTACATGACTTATGTAATACATGAATAAAACACATGAAATGATTTGTTTGTTTTCTATTTGTACATAAAGAAATACAATAATATAAATATATAAAGAAAAACATGGAGAGAAATATGAGCAAATATATAAAGGAATACATAAAAAGGAAGACAAAAATAGATGAATATTTTATTGCACGTAGTTGAAAGATAGCCGATACTTGAAGTGAACAAACAAAATTATTCTAGTTTTTTTTTTTGTCAGAATTTCGTTCTTTTCCTACTATGTAAATGATAAATACAATCGTTTTGATTTTTGAGTTTGAATAAAACGTGGGTGAAGCAATTGTGACACCATCGTGATTTATCCTTAAACAAAGTATGTACCTCATGAGAATGGAAATTTTCATGGTAGAAACTGATTTGAAATTTTGTTTTCTTCTTGTGCATTACATCGTACATTATATCAAACAAGTCTGCACAACTCTCGCAAAACCTGACATTAAAATGTTCATTTTCATAAAATTTTTCCCAAACGCAATATGAGTCATACTTGAGGAATGACTCCAAATTGTTAGAATCTAACAAGGCTTTGCGAAAATTGGTAGGTATATTTCGACAAATTGAGGTATCAATTTCAAAATCGATAAGTATGTTCACATCATATGGAGTTTTAACTTTATTTATTTGAGACCATTTATAGTCTCTAAAATTTTGAATCACTTTTTCTGTTAATTTCAATGGCAATGGTGACCATGTTATGAAACCCCACGTAGAGGATATATTCTCGCAAATGACTTTGATGCACAATAGCTCCAAATTCATGACTGAGAGTGTGCAACTAGAAATGAAAAAATATTCAGGTTAAGCTATAATGCCCCCACGGCAGGGTTTCATACGACTCAGGGATGAGATAACGTTTGTCATCATCTGGACTTAGGGCCACTTTCGTCTGCTCGATACTGAACACGTTGTGAGCAAAAGATCTTATTGTACATTGAGAAATGTTTTTTTTTCTGCTTGGAATTTTTCAAACAGTCGACATAGTCATCGAATGTGATTTTATTCTTTACCACACCATATTTCACCCCTTTTGCCTTTTTGATGACTTTACCACTCTGCACTTTGTACGCGTACATTTTTGAACGCAACCCCGCAAAGTGCGTGATGATTTTGCCGTTTGCTTCATCTTTCATGAGGCCGGGCACTTTTTTATTCACACGAGGGATTCCATAAATGTTATCTGTGCCATAATCCGATGTGTCAAATTTCTCAATGTGTTTTCTGATGATTTCCTTGTATGCATCGTCACATACCAATTCATATATATATGAATCAGTATCACTATAGAGGACTCTACATTTCTCCACACCCAAGGTGGTTAGCATGAAATTGTAATGAAATTTGAACATGCAAGTTTTTGATATATCTAAAACTGCCATTCCCACATACATCGGTTTATTGAATACAAGTTCGGATTTTTTCAATTCAATAGCCATCAAATCGGCATCGAAAACTGTACGGTTATGGAATCGAGGACTACCGATGAGATTTTTGGCACCATATCGACCCTCGTAGGAGGTGACTAATTTTACTATTCTGTGTAACCGGATGTTCTCCATTGTTTTACCGAAAATCGCGTTATTTGCTAATTTGAACTGATTCTTTTCAAAAGAACTACCAGCTGCAGTCCTCAATCGAGTATTCAACTCGATATAAGGACGCAGCCATGCAGACTGTTTGAATTTCAAAACTTTATGAATTTTTCTAAGTATCAAACCATGTTCTAGAGCCTGCTTTAAATTTCTGTAATGAAGAGTATATTCATATTTATTGTGGAGAGTTGGCATCAATTTTTTTAATTTCGAGTTTGGTGGTGTCCGATGTTCGGGGCAAAAAGGGAAATCTTTATGTGAATCATGAAGGTTTGCAGGGTACTCTAAATCAACTTGTAAAATATACCCTTCGGGGTTGTCGTCAGGAATTTGAGTTACATCAATGTTCGTATCCGTCCATTCGAAACCTCCATGTGGTAGGAACTCTGACATTGCCCATCCATATAGATTATTGACGTCAAAATACATGAGAAACTTGGACTGTTTCGTGGGATCGTATGATGGCATATACTGGTTATTTGCTTCCGAATATCTATTGCAACAAACTGAAATTCCTCCCCTGAAACCCTTTTCCACGAACATAACCATATCGACGTCCTTTAAAATTTGTAATTTGCAACCGGTATATTTCAACATGCAATCCCACGTGTACCCCGGCATTGTGTAGTACCAAGCAGGATCCAGCCCATACGTCTTCAAATCAATCTCACGGAAATTTTCAAAAACATCAACCAAAAGAAGAATGTCTGTTTTCATATACAAATCGCTGTATTGACCTAAATTTTCGATACTGAATTGACGCCAAACGTTTTGCGCATGAGCATACTTTTCATCATCAATTTCTGTGTCATTGAGTTTATTGAAGAATCTTTTCTTTGATGGAAGCTTAGTGTCGAGGAGTTTTTCAATATTATTGATATAATCATACGGAAATACACCCTTTTTGGTTAAAAGATCAAATTTCTCGTCATCTAGAATTCTTTTTTGAGTATTTTCATATTGTTTGGATTTAATGTTGAAACCAACTCGTCGAGACTGGCTCCCATGAATCGAAAAGAATCTATAAACCGGAATTTGATGTTAGTTTCACTATCAAATTGGGTAAATGAAATGTATTTTTCCTTGTTGATGGGAAGTATACTTACTCGCCCTCTTTTAGCGACATCTCTAATTATGAAATGAGAATCATAGCCTGACAGATTGTGAAATGTGATGGGGACGACAAATAGCTTCTTAAATGACAAATTGCACCCTTGATGACTCCACCCCTTTAACAACCCTGTAAAATGACTGTGATCCCTTACAATGATATCTTTTTTCGTGAAGGGTTTCTCGCAAATATGACATATCCTAGCAGTGACCATATTAAGAGGACATATCATCGGTTCAATATTTTTGATTTTGGACTCAACAAATTTGGCGATATGAGCCATTTCATCAGCAAACCATTGAATGCAATCCTCACCTCGATGGCTATTGAATCTGGATAGCGTGTCATCATATGAACATTTCAAGTAGTTACCTGCACTGAAAGCTTTATGTAATTGATATTTTTTACATTTGTCTGAAATTTCCTCCTCACAATTCTGTAGAACTGATTCGAAATCCGCGTATAAAACAAAAGGACACTTTTGTTTGTAAACGTAATTTCGAAATTCTATGTGATCGAATTTCGGGAAGGAAATTTTGCAGTCGTTTGCATTTTCACACAAGATGACATGTTCATACAATTTCTGTTCGCTATAAAAATAATTCAGACATCTATCACAAAAATATTTTTTTCCGCAATGTTTGCTAATCTGTGATGCAAGAAGTCTGGACATGTTTTTTATCCAACAATAATGATACTTGATTTCAGAACTATCTGTATCTAAAGGTAAAGCATCATATTCATTCAATTTGGGAAAGTATTTGTTTTGAATTAAAAGTAAATTAACGTGACGATCCAATTTATGTTTAGTTAGTCGTGCAGGTACTACTTCGTAAAATGATTTTTCCTTGATGACATTCAATTCCAAACTATATACACTGACTGAAATGTTGTTTAGTTTCTCAAATTTTGTTATTTGGGGAATTTTCATGGGAATTTCCAAGCCGTTTGTATTCAAAACCGTGTCATAATGGGGATATGAAAATGAGCGTGTAACATCATGTTTGGCAGGGTACAACGCACTCACAATTGCTCTGAAAAAACAAGCATCATCCTGATTAGCAATATTTATGCAGGCACCTTTGTTTTGAATTTTTTCAGGTAGTCGTATGAATGCTCTACCATGCCCACTCAGTTCATATTTATTAATGGCAATTTCAAAATTTTACTCAACGCCCAACCCGAATCACGTTCCTGAAATTCTTCAAGTTTATTTAGAATAATATCGACAACGTGTTCCTGAAACCACGCAGGCAAATCCGTCCCCAAATCAATGACCGCATTAGGGTTGTTGAAATATTTGCGGTCGCATATTTCCCCTTCATTTGAATTCTTTATGAAATCCCCCAACAAATTGAAAGTAACTTTAAGACATTGCATCTCATTTGAAATTTTTGAAACTTTCGATTTGAAAAGGAAATATGCGTCAGCTAAAAATTTCCGCACCTCCTTATGCGTCAAATTGCTGATGATCCCCGTCCTAACTCGACCCTTGAAAATTGCATTAACATTTTTCCATTTTACTCTGCTGCTACGTTTCAAACCCGAACCTTGTTTATCATTCTTCATATTGATAATCAAATATTTAATCCGTTTCAATTCCCCAATTTTACTTATGATTTTCTTTTTTCCCCCCACTGAAAAATTGATTTTTTCCATTGCCAAATTACACTTTCTTATTTGTCTGTTTATTAGGTTTAAAGACTTTCTCACAATGGAACTCGAATAATTTTCTTTGATCACTTCAAGTAATTTATCAATTTGAGAAAGAGTTTCGGAAACTGCCATGGCTATATTTCAACTTACTCAAATACTATGGATGGACAGTGGTAGTATGGGTTGCTGCAGTGACTGCTCTGCTGGGAAGCTGATATTATGACGATGATTTGCTACTGATACTATGGATGGGCAGTGGTGGTGTGGGCTGCTGGGGTGACTGCTCTTTTGGGAAGCTGGTGATGTAATGGCTATGATTTGATTTGCGTCTGAAATGAAAACGATTTTTAGAGCCAATCAAAACAGAGAATAGTTGAAATAGAAACCTTTTTCCAAAACTGGAACACAGAATTTAAGCATTTCTTCAGAATAAAAGAAGAAGATAAATGAAAGAAGAGGATGAACGAAACATGTTTCCAAAAAAAGTTGAATTATGCATAGCTCACCTTGAAATTCTACTATGATGAAGGATGCGGCGGGATTTGCTTTGCCCACCTCGACGAGACCCTTAAAGACAATGGCAAATTTCCCCTCTTCAAAATGGTAAATATTCGGCCTGTAGTCTTCGGTGACCCACGCCGGCAGAAAAACAATATTGTTTTTTAATTCCAACAGTACGACCTCTCCAAATTTTCCTCTAACGATTTTTGCTGTCTGAATTTGTTCAATCATCATTGTATATCTACTTTTCGCATTTTTTCACGATATTTTCGACGTCTTTAATGAGACCTTGCCAGTTGTATTTCTGTTTCACTCTTCTGATGGTTTCATTAATGCCACGGTGTAAATTTGTTTTTCCTGAATGACATTGATCAATGACTATGGGAATTTGATCAGGGTCAGGAGTTGTCGTTAAGTTTTGACAGACTTTTAGTTTGATTTCCTTGTCGGCAAAAATAAATGAAAATATTTCTAATATGGGTAGTTCTAGGTTGTTTCCGATTGGAAAAGTGTTTCTAAGATCGAACTCATTTTGGGTTTTATAAACAATATAGAACATGTGTTCTATGACAAATTCAGGATCAAAAGGAAGGGGTATGATGTAGTATTTACGATTTCTTACTGATTTGCTAGAAAGTAAGTTGATTCTATCATTGTAAAACTCTGGGTGTTCTTCGAAGAGGTCTTCGATGATATCATAGTGTAATGGTTCTAATTTGTTTTGCCAAAAGAAACTAACAATGTTTTTATGATGTTTATCAAGAAGTTGAGAATTATCGAATTCTATTTTAGAATAATCGATTAGAGATTTTGATCTATATAAATTGACAAATGTATTAAATTCTTCTTGAATGGTTTCTACGGGGATTTCGTTTTCAGGGGTGTCGTTTCCTTCAGGGTTATTTCTCTCTTCAGGGTTGTTTTCGTTAGGGTTATCACTTAGTAGATGAACAAGGCGGATTCTGGCCCACTTGGGTGTGGGGGGAAACGTCATCGAAATCGACGCAAGATGGAACGAGTATCGTCCGCGTGGTAGACATTGTCCTTAACCTCTACACCCACGTAAGATATTGAAGTTAACTGCGAATGTTGGGTATTTACAGCGTTAGTTTTGTCGAGACCGAAATTGACTCATTCGTTATACTTGACAGCATTTTTATTTTTGATTTCCGTAAAATGTAATCGTCATTATCATATTGAAGATATGAAAATATACTTAGATTTGGGAAATAATTAATATTTCATGTAAAGATGTGTATGTGTGTGTAAGAGCGAGAGACGCGTGTGACGTCATCTATGCAAAAATTTACGTGGCTTTGCGTATAGGATATTGAGAGATTCATTTGAATAATTTATCGTACAGAATTGTTTCATGTCCTGTTATCAGAAACCACACAAAGATAAGCGCTAATTAAATGATTGGAACGAGAAAATGACTTTTTGAAAAGAATTCATTTTACAAACTAGAGACGACTGTCTGTCACGAGAGCTACAATCAGAATGATAATTAATATAATGGTAACTGGATGCTAACTGCATGTCGAGATAAGGGATTCCTGGAATATCTCTTACTCAGCTGAATCTCCGTGTGAATGTCGTGGGAACTATGACCACGTAACTCGCTCGATTCATCGATACAAAAGTATATGAAAACAACAAAAGTTATAAAACACACAGTGTCATCTATGAGTCACTAGCTGAACTATCTATTGGTTGAAGAAGGACACTGTAAACACTAGACTCATAAGACTGCATCTGTCAAATGTCAATACATGCCAGCATGGCAGGTTCGACGTTGCCAGTTGTACAATAAATCATTATTTATGGGGCAATGTAGCGTTGCCGGTTTTGGAATTAATCGTGAACGACTCGATGGAATTCGGAAGCGCGAAAGTGAATTGAACTGAAGAAAGTGGGTCGAATAATAATAATAATAATAGTGATAAAACATTAAAACCTTGAAAGTGACGTAGTCAGCGTGGGAGGTGATGCCGTGTGTGATAATTTGTGGAAATTAATGAGTTATTACAAGAAATAATAGCACAACTGTCAGAAGGGCTCTAAGTTGTATATTCGCTAATAACGATCGGATCGTCGCGTACAGCACGTCAAATGAAACTAAAAGAAATGCAGAAGTCAACGACGAAGAAAAATCGAAGATGGCGCAACATGTCATAAGGGCACTAAGCCAAATCTTTGTTAATGATAGTTGAATCTCAACGTGCAGTACATCAAATGGAAGGGAAACGAATACAGAGTGTACCGACAGAGAAAAAACAAAGATGATGTAACGAATATAATATCGAACGCCTAATGTGAAATAGCATAGGAAGAATTGCAAATTAAACAAAAAATCACTGAAAAAACTTGGAATTGAAAAATGTTGGGTTATGAACAACTATAAGTTTATTCCAATTGCAGGAGCTTGATGCAAAACGCAGAATTTATTGACAAAGAAAATGAAAAAAATCATTGTATACTGAAACATATGATATATTTGGATTCCTTAGGGTGAGAAGATTTCGAATCCGTCCAAAAACGACCACTTCCGGTTTCCATTTCCGATCCTCCGATTCCGATGATTTCAACATCAATGGATTCGTTTAGATGTCATGAAACATAATTAATCATTTGTCGAAGGGGCTTATAACCTATTTTCATTATACTAGCAGCAACAGACCGATGTGGGTACTCATTTCAAATGATTTCATTTGTAGATTATGAAAAGTATAATATACAGCGCCCAATGTGAAATAGCATAGAAACAATTGCACATTTAAAGAAAATCATCACACATATTTGAAATTAAAAGTTGTTGGGTTATGAACAACCACGAGTGTAATGTAATTGCAAAAGTTTTATTCCAAACACATAATTTGTTGATAAAAAAATGGGAAAATTATCTAATACTGAAACATATGGTATTTTAGGATTCCTTAGGGTGAGAAGGTTTCGAATCCATCAAAAACAGGTCACTTCCGGTTTTCACTTCCGGTCTTGGACACTTCGCACACGTCAGCCTAATCTCCGTTACTTCAATACAGGGTGGTAAAAAAATACAGTTTTTTCGTTTGCTTGAAAAAGTTGCTGAAATTTGATTATTTCAAATGGAACACCCTGTATATTATTGAAAATTCGGAAAGCTCCTGAAATTTGCTTCCTTTCTATGTATATCATACCTATACCTAACTAGTCAAGTTTCGGACTTATGAACATTTATTTGTGAAAATGTCCCTTCAGAATGGTATTTCCATTCGGTATTTGGTAAGCAGGCCATGATTACTATTTGACAGTAGCGTTGTGACATTCTCCTAATAATATCGACATTTTCGTCACTTCAGAAGTTGCAAATACCTTCAAAACGATGGAACAAAACTATTCAAACGAAGTTCTTATGAATTTGTTTATTATTTTTGGACAGTGTGACAAAATTATCAGCAGAACATGTAGAAAGTTCAATGAAATGTATCCGAATCTACCGCCAATGAACCTCAATAAATTTATACGAATTCAGAACAATTTCAATGCATTTGGATCAACTTTAAAAGCACCAAGAAACTTGCCTCGACCCGTAACTTTCGAAGACAACCAGATTAATGTCTTAACATATTTTCACGCATTTCCCGAGTCATCGATAAGAAGTGCTGAAGAAGATTTGGGTATAAAATATTCATCGGTTCAAAGAATCTTGCGAAGACATAAAATGCATGATTATAAATTCACCAAAATTCAAGCAATGAAGCCTCAAGATCCTCAACAGAGAGTAGAATTTTGTGAAATGTTGTTGACACGCATTTAAGAAGATCCACTTTTTTTAAATAAAATTATTTGGACTGATGAATCGAAATTTTCGAGAGAAGGGATTTTCAATAGAAAAAATCGTCATTATTGGTCCAGTGAAAATCCTCACGTCACAAAAGAAGCCGGATTTCAAGAAAAATTTAGTTTTAATGTCTTCTGCATGTTGATGAACAACAAATTGAGGTACGTGATATACGAGGAGTCATTAACATCCAGAAGCTACCTGAATATTTTGGAGAATACTGTGGACAGTTTCGTGGATAATCTGCCACTCGAAGATTATCGAAACTGTTGGTACCAACTAGACGGAGCTCCTGCACATTGCACAAGAGAAGTGAGCGCAGAACTGGATAGACTATTTGACGATCGGTGGATGAGGCGCTTGGGACCATGGAATTGGCCAGCGAGATCACCCGATCTTAATCCATTAGATTTTTATTTGTGGGGAATGTTTAAAGAAGAAGTTTACAAAATACCCGTGCGTTCGAGAGATGAATTGTTAGAAAGCAGTCAACCAACACCCGCATTTTAAAGTGCTTGGAAGTGAGCGGCCAGCGATTCGAACATATTTTGAAATATTCCACATGATTGTTTTACTTTTTTATAATTATTCATATCAATATTTCCAATTTCAAGTTTCTTGGTGCTTTTTTAAAGTTTATCCAAACATATTGAAATTGTTCTGAATTCGTATACATTTCTTGAGGTTCATTGGCGGTAGATTCGGATACATTTCATTGAACTTTCTACATGTTCTGCTGATAATTTTGTCACACTGTCCAAAAATAATAAACAAATTCATAAGAACTTCGTTTGAATAGTTTTGTTCCATCGTTTTGAAGGTATTTGCAACTTCTGAAGTGACGAAAATGTCGATATTATTAGGAGAATGTCACAACGCTACTGTCAAATAGTAATCATGGCCTGCTTACCAAATACCGAATGGAAATACCATTCTGAAGGGACATTTTCACAAATAAATGTTCATAAGTCCGAAACTTGACTAGTTAGGTATAGGTATGATATACATAGAAAGAAATCAAATTTCAGCAGCTTTCCGAATTTTCAATATTATACAGGGTGTTCCATTTAAAATAATCAAATTTCAGCAACTTTTTCAAGCAAACGAAAAAACTGTATTTTTTTACCACCCTGTATTGAAGTAACGGAGATTAGGCTGACGTGTGGGAAGTGTCCAAGTATCTAAAAGATATCAGCATTTTTAGAAGTCATGATTTTCGAAGAAAAAAATTGAAATTAATTTTTATTTCGAAAACGCTAACAGATAGGTATAGGGAAATATCAAGAAAAGTTGTCGAGCAATTGTTGGAGATTCCAAAAATGATATTATATACAGAGTGTTCCATTCGAAAAATCAAAGTTGCTACTGCTTTCTAATAGAAGCGGCAACACCGCATTGTCGAAAATATTTTAGTTGGCTAGAGAATGTCCGAATATGCCCTCCATTAAATTTTCAAAGTGATCCGTTGTCTGGTTCACCAGAAACGTTTAATGTGCCATCCACCGTGAATCAGCCTGTATATACATATATATATATATATATATATATATATATATATATATATATATATATATATATATATATATATATATATATATATATATATATATATATATATATATATATTCCTGATTGGCAGGAAATAAAGACCAAAATATATGCGAAAAGCATGAAGTGCAGACCACTGCATGAAAAGCAGACCACTGAGCATGAAATAAAGACCAGGCTGAAAATATGAATGAAGGTTATGTAGACCGGTACTCATTTCTTGCATTTGGAGAGGTGGAAAAGGGGTGGAGCTTAATTTGAGGGGAAGTTGATTATTCCAAATTGCAGGAAATAAGGACCATGATCGAAATGTCATTAAAAGTCTCATTTTCTAAATGTTATAAGGTCTAGTATTCGAATATTAATGTTAGCGAGTCAACGTTTCACCGTTTCTTAGGAAATCCAGTAAAATTTCTACAAATGTTTACTGGTTAATGAACAATTTTCAGGATATATTTCTATTCATTGATTCCGGCCTCTAATATTCAGCATTCACAAAAACGAAAATAAAAATTGAATAACAGAAAAAAATTACAAAGTTTGTTGATTTGAATCTGGTTCAAAGATAGGTCAAAGTTCTCCCTGGACAACTGGAATAACAGGGTTTTCTCCAGGGGCTGCAACCTAGTCTCAATTTGTCACTAGAAGTTGATTTTTGTCGTTTCTCACTCGATTTTAGCAATCAAATTCGGTCTTTTTTCGGTTGTGCTTCAAAAATTTCCAATTCATCACTAGAAATTGAATTTTGTCGTTTCTTACTCGATTTTTTCGGCAAAAAACCCAGAAATACATTCTGGCAAAAGAATTAAGTTTTTTTTGGTTATGAATCAAATATTTCCAATATGTCACTAGAAGTTGATTTTTGTCGTTTCTGACTCAATTTTACCGGCAAAAACCCAGAATTACATTCTAGCAATCGAATTCAGTATTTTTCTGATTATGCTTCAAAATCTTCCAACTTGTCACAAGAAATTGAATTTTGTCGTTTCTAACTTGATTTTTTCGGCAAAAAACCCAGAATTACATTCTGGCAATCGAATTTAGTTTATTTCGGTTATGAATCAAATATTTTCAATTTGTCACTAGAAGTTGATTTTTGTCGTTTCCAACTCGATTTTAGCAATCAAATTCGGTCTTTTTTCGGTTGTGCTTCAAAAATTTCCAATTCATCACTAGAAATTGAATTTTGTCGTTTCTTACTCGATTTTTTCGGCAAAAAACCCAGAAATACATTCTGGCAAACGAATTGAGTTTTTTTCGGTTATGAATCAAATATTTCCAATATGTCACTGTGAGTTGATTTTTGTCGTTTCTAACTCAATTTTACCGGCAAAAAACCCAGAATTACATTCTAGCAATCGAATTCAGTATTTTTCTGGTTATGCTTCAAAATCTTCCAACTTGTCACAAGAAATTGAATTTTGTCGTTTCTAACTTGATTTTTTCGGCAAAAAACCCAGAATTACATTCTGGCAATCGAATTTAGTTTATTTCGGTTATGAATCAAATATTTTCAATTTGTCACTAGAAGTTGATTTTTGTCGTTTCTAACTCGATTTTAGCAATCAAATTCGGTCTTTTTTCGGTTGTGCTTCAAAAATTTCCAATTCATCACTAGAAATTGAATTTTGTCGTTTCTCACTCGATTTTTTCGGCAAAAAACCCAGAAATACATTCTGGCAAACGAATTAAGTTTTTTTCGGTTATGAATCAAATATTTCCAATATGTCACTAGAAGTTGATTTGTGTCGTTTTTAACTCAATTTTACCGGCAAAAAACCCAGAATTACATTCTAGCAATCGAATTCAGTATTTTTCTGGTTATGCTTCAAAATCTTCGAACTTATCACAAGAAATTAATTTTTGTCGTTTCTAACTCGATTTTTCGGCCAAAAACCCAGAATCACATTCTGGCAATCGAATTTAGTTTATTTCGGTTATGAATCAAATATTTTCAATTTGTCACTAGAAGTTGATTTTTGTCGTTTCTAACTCGATTTTAGCAATCAAATTCGGTCTTTTTTCGGTTGTGCTTCAAAAATTTCCAATTCATCACTAGAAATTGAATTTTGTCGTTTCTTACTCGTTTTTTTCGGCAAAAAACCCAGAAATACATTCTGGCAAACGAATTAAGTTTTTTTCGGTTATGGATCAAATATTTCCAATATGTCTCTAGAAGTTAATTTTTGTCGTTTCTAACTCAATTTTATCGGCAAAAAACCCAGAATTACATTCTAACAATCGAATTCAGTATTTTTCTGGTTATGCTTCAAAATCTTCGAACTTATCACAAGAAATTAATTTTTGTCGTTTCTAACTCGATTTTTCGGCCAAAAACCCAGAATCACATTCTGGCAATCGAATTTAGTTTATTTCGGTTATGAATCAGATATTTTCAATTTGTCACTAGAAGTTGATTTTTGTCGTTTCTAACTCGATTTTAGCAATCAAATTCGGTATTTTTTCGGTTGTGCTTCAAAAATTTCCAATTCATCACTAGAAATTGAATTTTGTCGTTTCTCACTCGATATTTTCGGCCAAACACCCAGAATCACATTCTGGCAATCGAATTTAGTTTATTTCGGTTATGAATCAAATATTTTCAATTTGTCACTAGAAGTTGATTTTTGTCGTTTCTAACTCGATTTTAGCAATCAAATTCGGTATTTTTTCGGTTGTGCTTCAAAAATTTCCAATTCATCACTAGAAATTGAATTTTGTCGTTTCTCACTCGATATTTTCGGCCAAAAACCCAGAATCACATTCTAGCAATCGAATTTAGTTTATTTCGGTTATGAATCAAATATTTTCAATTTGTCACTAGAAGTTGATTTTTGTCGTTTCTAACTCGATTTTAGCAATCAAATTCGGTATTTTTTCGGTTGTGCTTCAAAAATTTCCAATTCATCACTAGAAATTGAATTTTGTCGTTTCTCACTCGATATTTTCGGCCAAAAACCCAGAATCACATTCTGGCAATCGAATTTAGTTTATTTCGGTTATGAATCAGATATTTTCAATTTGTCACTAGAAGTTGATTTTTGTCGTTTCTAACTCGATTTTAGCAATCAAATTCGGTATTTTTTCGGTTGTGCTTCAAAAATTTCCAATTCATCACTAGAAATTGAATTTTGTCGTTTCTCACTCGATATTTTCGGCCAAAAACCCAGAATCACATTCTGGCAATCGAATTTAGTTTATTTCGGTTATGAATCAAATATTTTCAATTTGTCACTAGAAGTTGATTTTTGTCGTTTCTAACTCGATTTTAGCAATCAAATTCTATATTTTTTCGGTTGTACTTCAAAAATTTCCAATTCATCACTAGAAATTGAATTTTGTCGTTTCTTACTCGATTTTTTCGGCCAAAAACCCAGAATCACATTCTGGCAATCGAATTCAGTATTTTTCTGGTTATGCTTCAAAATCTTCCAACTTGTCACAGGAAATTGAATTTTGTCGTTTCTAACTTGATTTCAGCAATCAAATTCGATCTTTTTTCGGTTGTACTTCAAAAATTTCCAATTCATCACTAGAAATTGAATTTTGTCGTTTCTTACTCGATTTTTTCGACAAAAAACCCAGAAATACATTCTGGCAAACGAATTAAGTTTTTTTCGGTTATGAATCAAATATTTCCAATATGTCACTAGAAGTTGATTTTTGTCGTTTCTAACTCAATTTTATCGGCAAAAAACCCAGAATTACATTCTAGCAATCGAATTCAGTATTTTTCTGGTTATGCTTCAAAATCTTCCAACTTGTCACAAGAAATTGAATTTTGTCGTTTCTAACTTGATTTCTTCGGCAAAAAACCCAGAATTACATTCTGGCAATCGAATTTAGTTTATTTCGGTTATGAATCAAATATTTTCAATTTGTCACTAGAAGTTGATTTTTGTCGTTTCTAACTCGATTTTAGCAATCAAATTCGGTCTTTTTTTGGTTGTGCTTCAAAAATTTCCAATTCATCACTAGAAATTGAATTTTGTCGTTTCTTACTCGATTTTTTCGGCCAAAAACCCAGAATCACATTCTGGCAATCGAATTTAGTTTATTTCGGTTATGAATCAAATATTTTCAATTTGTCACTAGAAATTGATTTTTGTCGTTTCTAACTCGATTTTAGCAATCAAATTCGATCTTTTTTCGGTTGTGCTTCAAAATATTCCAATTCATCACTAGAAATTGAATTTTGTCGTTTCTTACTCGATTTTTTCGGCCAAAAACCCAGAATCACATTCTGGCAATCGAATTTAGTTTATTTCGTTTATGAATCAAATATTTTCGATTTGTCACTAGAGGTTGATTTTTGTCGTTTCTAACTCGATTTAACAATCAAATTCGGTCTTATTTCGGTTGTGCTTCAAAAATTTCCAATTCATCACTAGAAATTGAATTTTGTCGTTTCTTACTCGATTTTTTCGGCCAAAAACCCAGAATCACATTCTGGCAATCGAATTTAGTTTATTTCGGTTATGAATCAAATATTTTCAATTTGTCACTAGAAGTTGATTTTTCTCGTTTCTAACTCAATTTTAGCAATCAAATTTGGTATTTTTTCGGTTGTGCTTCAAACATTTCCAATTCATCACTAGAAATTGAATTTTGTCGTTTCTTACTCGATTTTTTCGGCCAAAAACCCAGAATCACATTCTGGCAATCGAATTTAGTTTATTTCGGTTATGAATCAAATATTTTCAATTTGTCACTAGAAATTGATTTTTGTCGTTTCTAACTCGATTTTAGCAATCAAATTCGGTCTTTTTTCGGTTGTGCTTCAAAAATTTCCAATTCATCACTAGAAATTGAATTTTGTCGTTTCTTACTCGATTTTTTCGGCCAAAACCCCAGAATCACATTCTGGCAATCGAATTTAGTTTATTTCGGTTATGAATCAAATATTTTCAATTTGTCACTAGATGTTGATTTTTGTCGTTTCTAACTCGATTTTAGCAATCAAATTCGGTCTTTTTTCGGTTGTGCTTCAAAAACTTCCAATTCATCACTAGAAATTGAATTTTGTCGTTTCTTACTCGATTTTTTCGGCAAAAAACCCAGAAATACATTCTGGCAAACGAATTAAGTTTTTTTCGGTTATGAATCAAATATTTTCAATTTGTCACTAGAAGTTGATTTTTGTCGTTTCTAACTCGATTTCAGCAATCAAATTTGGTCTTTTTTCGGTTGTGCTTCAAAAATTTCCAATTCATCACTAGAAATTGAATTTTGTCGTTTCTTACTCGATTTTTTCGGCCAAAAACCCAGAATCACATTCTGGCAATCGAATTTAGTTTATTTCGGTTATGAATCAAATATTTTCAATTTGTCACTAGAAGTTGATTTTTGTCGTTTCTAACTCGATTTTAGCAATCAAATTCGTTATTTTTTCGGTTGTGCTTCAAAAATTTCCAATTCATCACTAGAAATTGAATTTAGTCGTTTCTTACTCGATTTCTTTGGCCAAAAACCCAGAATCACATTCTGGCAATCGAATTTAGTTTATTTCGGTTATGAATCAAATATTTTCAATTTGTCACTAGAAGTTGATTTTTGTCGTTTCTAACTCGATTTTAGCAATCAAGTTCGGTCTTTTTTCGGTTGTGCTTCAAAAATTTCCAATTCATCACTAGAAATTGAATTTTGTCGTTTCTTACTCGATTTTTTCGGCCAAAAACCCAGAATCACATTTTGGCAATCGAATTTAGTTCATTTCGGTTATGAATCAAATATATTCAATTTGTCACTAGAAGTTGATTTTTGTCGTTACTAACTCGATTTTAGCAATCAAACTCGGTGTTTTTTCGATTGTGCTTCGAAAATTTCCAATTCATCACTAGAAATTGAATTTTGTCGTTTCTTACTCGATTTTTTCGGCCAAAAACCCAGAATCACATTCTGGCAATCGAATTTAGTTTATTTCGGTTATGAATCAAATATTTTCAATTTGTCACTAGAAGTTGATTTTTGTCGTTTCTAACTCGATTTTAGCAATCAAATTCGGTCTTTTTTCGGTTGTGCTTCAAAAATTTCCAATTCATCACTAGAAATTGAATTTTGTCGTTTCCTACTCGATTTTTTCGGCAAAAAACCCAGAAATACATTCTGGCAAACGAATCAAGTTTTTTTCGGTTATGAATCAAATATTTCCAATATGTCACTAGAAGTTGATTTTTGTCGTTTCTAACTCAATTTTACCGACAAAAAACCCAGAATTACATTCTAGCAATCGAATTCAGTATTTTTCTGGTTATGCTTCAAAATCTTCCAACTTGTCACAAGAAATTGAATTTTGTCGTTTCTAACTTGATTTTTTCGGCAAAAAACCCAGAATCACATTCTGGCAATCGAATTTAGTTTATTTCGATAATGAATCAAATATTTTCAATTTGTCACTAGAAGTTGATTTTTGTCGTTTCTAACTCGATATTAGCAATCAAATTCGGTCTTTTTTCGGTTGTGCTTCATAAATTTCCAATTCATCACTAGAAATTGAATTTTGTCGTTTCTTACTCGATTTTTTCGACAAAAAACCCAGAAATACATTCTGGCAAACGAATCAAGTTTTTTCAGTTATGAATCAAATATTTCCAATATGTCACTAGAAGTTGATTTTTGTCGTTTCTAACTCAATTTTACCGACAAAAAACCCAGAATTACATTCTAGCAATCGAATTCATTATTTTTCTGGTTATGCTTCAAAATCTTCGAACTTATCACAAGAAATTAATTTTTGTCGTTTCTAACTCGATTTTTCGGCCAAAAACCCAGAATCACATTCTGGCAATCGAATTTAGTTTATTTCGGTTATGAATCAAATATTTTCAATTTGTCACTAGAAGTTGATTTTTGTCGTTTCTAACTCGATTTTAGCAATCAAATTCTATATTTTTTCGGTTGTACTTCAAAAATTTCCAATTCATCACTAGAAATTGAATTTTGTCGTTTCTTACTCGATTTTTTCGGCCAAAAACCCAGAATCACATTCTGGCAATCGAATTCAGTATTTTTCTGGTTATGCTTCAAAATCTTCCAACTTGTCACAGGAAATTGAATTTTGTCGTTTCTAACTTGATTTCAGCAATCAAATTCGATCTTTTTTCGGTTGTACTTCAAAAATTTCCAATTCATCACTAGAAATTGAATTTTGTCGTTTCTTACTCGATTCTTTCGACAAAAAACCCAGAAATACATTCTGGCAAACGAATTAAGTTTTTTTCGGTTATGAATCAAATATTTCCAATATGTCACTAGAAGTTGATTTTTGTCGTTTCTAACTCAATTTTATCGGCAAAAAACCCAGAATTACATTCTAGCAATCGAATTCAGTATTTTTCTGGTTATGCTTCAAAATCTTCCAACTTGTCACAAGAAATTGAATTTTGTCGTTTCTAACTTGATTTCTTCGGCAAAAAACCCAGAATTACATTCTGGCAATCGAATTTAGTTTATTTCGGTTATGAATCAAATATTTTCAATTTGTCACTAGAAGTTGATTTTTGTCGTTTCTAACTCGATTTTAGCAATCAAATTCGGTCTTTTTTTGGTTGTGCTTCAAAAATTTCCAATTCATCACTAGAAATTGAATTTTGTCGTTTCTTACTCGATTTTTTCGGCCAAAAACCCAGAATCACATTCTGGCAATCGAATTTAGTTTATTTCGGTTATGAATCAAATATTTTCAATTTGTCACTAGAAATTGATTTTTGTCGTTTCTAACTCGATTTTAGCAATCAAATTCGATCTTTTTTCGGTTGTGCTTCAAAATATTCCAATTCATCACTAGAAATTGAATTTTGTCGTTTCTTACTCGATTTTTTCGGCCAAAAACCCAGAATCACATTCTGGCAATCGAATTTAGTTTATTTCGTTTATGAATCAAATATTTTCGATTTGTCACTAGAGGTTGATTTTTGTCGTTTCTAACTCGATTTTAGCAATCAAATTCGGTCTTATTTCGGTTGTGCTTCAAAAATTTCCAATTCATCACTAGAAATTGAATTTTGTCGTTTCTTACTCGATTTTTTCGGCCAAAAACCCAGAATCACATTCTGGCAATCGAATTTAGTTTATTTCGGTTATGAATCAAATATTTTCAATTTGTCACTAGAAGTTGATTTTTCTCGTTTCTAACTCAATTTTAGCAATCAAATTTGGTATTTTTTCGGTTGTGCTTCAAACATTTCCAATTCATCACTAGAAATTGAATTTTGTCGTTTCTTACTCGATTTTTTCGGCCAAAAACCCAGAATCACATTCTGGCAATCGAATTTAGTTTATTTCGGTTATGAATCAAATATTTTCAATTTGTCACTAGATGTTGATTTTTGTCGTTTCTAACTCGATTTTAGCAATCAAATTCGGTCTTTTTTCGGTTGTGCTTCAAAAACTTCCAATTCATCACTAGAAATTGAATTTTGTCGTTTCTTACTCGATTTTTTCGGCAAAAAACCCAGAAATACATTCTGGCAAACGAATTAAGTTTTTTTCGGTTATGAATCAAATATTTTCAATTTGTCACTAGAAGTTGATTTTTGTCGTTTCTAACTCGATTTCAGCAATCAAATTTGGTCTTTTTTCGGTTGTGCTTCAAAAATTTCCAATTCATCACTAGAAATTGAATTTTGTCGTTTCTTACTCGATTTTTTCGGCCAAAAACCCAGAATCACATTCTGGCAATCGAATTTAGTTTATTTCGGTTATGAATCAAATATTTTCAATTTGTCACTAGAAGTTGATTTTTGTCGTTTCTAACTCGATTTTAGCAATCAAATTCGTTATTTTTTCGGTTGTGCTTCAAAAATTTCCAATTCATCACTAGAAATTGAATTTAGTCGTTTCTTACTCGATTTCTTTGGCCAAAAACCCAGAATCACATTCTGGCAATCGAATTTAGTTTATTTCGGTTATGAATCAAATATTTTCAATTTGTCACTAGAAGTTGATTTTTGTCGTTTCTAACTCGATTTTAGCAATCAAATTCTATATTTTTTCGGTTGTACTTCAAAAATTTCCAATTCATCACTAGAAATTGAATTTTGTCGTTTCTTACTCGATTTTTTCGGCCAAAAACCCAGAATCACATTCTGGCAATCGAATTCAGTATTTTTCTGGTTATGCTTCAAAATCTTCCAACTTATCACAAGAAATTAATTTTTGTCGTTTCTAACTCGATTTTTCGGCCAAAAACCCAGAATCACATTCTGGCAATCGAATTTAGTTTATTTCGGTTATGAATCAAATATTTTCAATTTGTCACTAGAAGTTGATTTTTGTCGTTTCTAACTCGATTTTAGCAATCAAATTCTATATTTTTTCGGTTGTACTTCAAAAATTTCCAATTCATCACTAGAAATTGAATTTTGTCGTTTCTTACTCGATTTTTTCGGCCAAAAACCCAGAATCACATTCTGGCAATCGAATTCAGTATTTTTCTGGTTATGCTTCAAAATCTTCCAACTTGTCACAGGAAATTGAATTTTGTCGTTTCTAACTTGATTTCAGCAATCAAATTCGATCTTTTTTCGGTTGTACTTCAAAAATTTCCAATTCATCACTAGAAATTGAATTTTGTCGTTTCTTACTCGATTCTTTCGACAAAAAACCCAGAAATACATTCTGGCAAACGAATTAAGTTTTTTTCGGTTATGAATCAAATATTTCCAATATGTCACTAGAAGTTGATTTTTGTCGTTTCTAACTCAATTTTATCGGCAAAAAACCCAGAATTACATTCTAGCAATCGAATTCAGTATTTTTCTGGTTATGCTTCAAAATCTTCCAACTTGTCACAAGAAATTGAATTTTGTCGTTTCTAACTTGATTTCTTCGGCAAAAAACCCAGAATTACATTCTGGCAATCGAATTTAGTTTATTTCGGTTATGAATCAAATATTTTCAATTTGTCACTAGAAGTTGATTTTTGTCGTTTCTAACTCGATTTTAGCAATCAAATTCGGTCTTTTTTTGGTTGTGCTTCAAAAATTTCCAATTCATCACTAGAAATTGAATTTTGTCGTTTCTTACTCGATTTTTTCGGCCAAAAACCCAGAATCACATTCTGGCAATCGAATTTAGTTTATTTCGGTTATGAATCAAATATTTTCAATTTGTCACTAGAAATTGATTTTTGTCGTTTCTAACTCGATTTTAGCAATCAAATTCGATCTTTTTTCGGTTGTGCTTCAAAATATTCCAATTCATCACTAGAAATTGAATTTTGTCGTTTCTTACTCGATTTTTTCGGCCAAAAACCCAGAATCACATTCTGGCAATCGAATTTAGTTTATTTCGTTTATGAATCAAATATTTTCGATTTGTCACTAGAGGTTGATTTTTGTCGTTTCTAACTCGATTTTAGCAATCAAATTCGGTCTTATTTCGGTTGTGCTTCAAAAATTTCCAATTCATCACTAGAAATTGAATTTTGTCGTTTCTTACTCGATTTTTTCGGCCAAAAACCCAGAATCACATTCTGGCAATCGAATTTAGTTTATTTCGGTTATGAATCAAATATTTTCAATTTGTCACTAGAAGTTGATTTTTCTCGTTTCTAACTCAATTTTAGCAATCAAATTTGGTATTTTTTCGGTTGTGCTTCAAACATTTCCAATTCATCACTAGAAATTGAATTTTGTCGTTTCTTACTCGATTTTTTCGGCCAAAAACCCAGAATCACATTCTGGCAATCGAATTTAGTTTATTTCGGTTATGAATCAAATATTTTCAATTTGTCACTAGAAATTGATTTTTGTCGTTTCTAACTCGATTTTAGCAATCAAATTCGGTCTTTTTTCGGTTGTGCTTCAAAAATTTCCAATTCATCACTAGAAATTGAATTTTGTCGTTTCTTACTCGATTTTTTCGGCCAAAACCCCAGAATCACATTCTGGCAATCGAATTTAGTTTATTTCGGTTATGAATCAAATATTTTCAATTTGTCACTAGATGTTGATTTTTGTCGTTTCTAACTCGATTTTAGCAATCAAATTCGGTCTTTTTTCGGTTGTGCTTCAAAAACTTCCAATTCATCACTAGAAATTGAATTTTGTCGTTTCTTACTCGATTTTTTCGGCAAAAAACCCAGAAATACATTCTGGCAAACGAATTAAGTTTTTTTCGGTTATGAATCAAATATTTTCAATTTGTCACTAGAAGTTGATTTTTGTCGTTTCTAACTCGATTTCAGCAATCAAATTTGGTCTTTTTTCGGTTGTGCTTCAAAAATTTCCAATTCATCACTAGAAATTGAATTTTGTCGTTTCTTACTCGATTTTTTCGGCCAAAAACCCAGAATCACATTCTGGCAATCGAATTTAGTTTATTTCGGTTATGAATCAAATATTTTCAATTTGTCACTAGAAGTTGATTTTTGTCGTTTCTAACTCGATTTTAGCAATCAAATTCGTTATTTTTTCGGTTGTGCTTCAAAAATTTCCAATTCATCACTAGAAATTGAATTTAGTCGTTTCTTACTCGATTTCTTTGGCCAAAAACCCAGAATCACATTCTGGCAATCGAATTTAGTTTATTTCGGTTATGAATCAAATATTTTCAATTTGTCACTAGAAGTTGATTTTTGTCGTTTCTAACTCGATTTTAGCAATCAAGTTCGGTCTTTTTTCGGTTGTGCTTCAAAAATTTCCAATTCATCACTAGAAATTGAATTTTGTCGTTTCTTACTCGATTTTTTCGGCCAAAAACCCAGAATCACATTTTGGCAATCGAATTTAGTTCATTTCGGTTATGAATCAAATATATTCAATTTGTCACTAGAAGTTGATTTTTGTCGTTACTAACTCGATTTTAGCAATCAAACTCGGTGTTTTTTCGATTGTGCTTCGAAAATTTCCAATTCATCACTAGAAATTGAATTTTGTCGTTTCTTACTCGATTTTTTCGGCCAAAAACCCAGAATCACATTCTGGCAATCGAATTTAGTTTATTTCGGTTATGAATCAAATATTTTCAATTTGTCACTAGAAGTTGATTTTTGTCGTTTCTAACTCGATTTTAGCAATCAAATTCGGTCTTTTTTCGGTTGTGCTTCAAAAATTTCCAATTCATCACTAGAAATTGAATTTTGTCGTTTCCTACTCGATTTTTTCGGCAAAAAACCCAGAAATACATTCTGGCAAACGAATCAAGTTTTTTTCGGTTATGAATCAAATATTTCCAATATGTCACTAGAAGTTGATTTTTGTCGTTTCTAACTCAATTTTACCGACAAAAAACCCAGAATTACATTCTAGCAATCGAATTCAGTATTTTTCTGGTTATGCTTCAAAATCTTCCAACTTGTCACAAGAAATTGAATTTTGTCGTTTCTAACTTGATTTTTTCGGCAAAAAACCCAGAATCACATTCTGGCAATCGAATTTAGTTTATTTCGATAATGAATCAAATATTTTCAATTTGTCACTAGAAGTTGATTTTTGTCGTTTCTAACTCGATATTAGCAATCAAATTCGGTCTTTTTTCGGTTGTGCTTCATAAATTTCCAATTCATCACTAGAAATTGAATTTTGTCGTTTCTTACTCGATTTTTTCGACAAAAAACCCAGAAATACATTCTGGCAAACGAATCAAGTTTTTTCAGTTATGAATCAAATATTTCCAATATGTCACTAGAAGTTGATTTTTGTCGTTTCTAACTCAATTTTACCGACAAAAAACCCAGAATTACATTCTAGCAATCGAATTCATTATTTTTCTGGTTATGCTTCAAAATCTTCGAACTTATCACAAGAAATTAATTTTTGTCGTTTCTAACTCGATTTTTCGGCCAAAAACCCAGAATCACATTCTGGCAATCGAATTTAGTTTATTTCGGTTATGAATCAAATATTTTCAATTTGTCACTAGAAGTTGATTTTTGTCGTTTCTAACTCAATTTTATCGGCAAAAAACCCAGAATTACATTCTAGCAATCGAATTCAGTATTTTTCTGGTTATGCTTCAAAATCTTCCAACTTGTCACAAGAAATTGAATTTTGTCGTTTCTAACTTGATTTTTTCGGCAAATAACCCAGAATTACATTCTGGCAATCGAATTTAGTTTATTTCGGTTATGAATCAAATATTTTCAATTTGTCACTAGAACTTGATTTTTGTCGTTTCTAACTCGATTTTAGCAATCAAATTCGGTCTTTTTTTGGTTGTGCTTCAAAAATTTCCAATTCATCACTAGAAATTGAATTTTGTCGTTTCTTACTCGATTTTTTCGGCCAAAAACCCAGAATCACTTTCTGGCAATCGAATTTAGTTTATTTCGGTTATGAATCAAATATTTTCAATTTGTCACTAGAAATTGATTTTTGTCGTTTCTAACTCGATTTTAGCAATCAAATTCGGTCTTTTTTCGGTTGTGCTTCAAAAATTTCCAATTCATCACTAGAAATTGAATTTTGTCGTTTCTTACTCGATTTTTTCGGCCAAAAACCCAGAATCACATTCTGGCAATCGAATTTAGTTTTTTTCGGTTATGAATCGTATATTTCCAATATGTCACTAGAAGTTGATTTTTGTCGTTTCTAACTCAATTTTACCGACAAAAAACCCAGAATTACATTCTAGCAATCGAATTCAGTATTTTTCTGTTTATGCTTCAAAATCTTCGAACTTATCACAAGAAATTAATTTTTGTCGTTTCTAACTCGATTTTTCGGCCAAAAACCCAGAATCACATTCTGGCAATCGAATTTAGTTCATTTCGGTTATGAATCAAATATTTTCAATTTGTCACTAGAAGTTGATTTTTGTCGTTTCTAACTCGATTTTAGCAATCAAATTCGTTATTTTTTCGGTTGTGCTTCAAAAATTTCCAATTCATCACTAGAAATTGAATTTTGTCGTTTCTTACTCGATTTTTTCGGCAAAAAACCCAGAAATACATTCTGGCAAACGAATCAAGTTTTTTTCGGTTATGAATCAAATATTTCCAATATGTCACTAGAAGTTGATTTTTGTCGTTTCTAACTCAATTTTACCGACAAAAAACCCAGAATTACATTCTAGCAATCGAATTCAGTATTTTTCTGTTTATGCTTCAAAATCTTCGAACTTATCACAAGAAATTAATTTTTGTCGTTTCTAACTCGATTTTTCGGCCAAAAACCCAGAATCACATTCTGGCAATCGAATTTAGTTTATTTCGGTTATGAATCAAATATTTTCAATTTGTCACTAGAAGTTGATTTTTGTCGTTTCTAACTCGATTTTAGCAATCAAATTCGGTCTTTTTTCGGTTGTGCTTCAAAAATTTCCAATTCATCACTAGAAATTGAATTTTGTCGTTTCTTACTCAATTTTTTAGGCAAAAAACCCAGAAATACATTCTGGCAAACGAATTAAGTTTTTTTCGGTTATGAATCAAATATTTCCAATATGTCACTAGAAGTTGATTTTTGTCGTTTCTAACCCAATTTTATCGGCAAAAAACCCAGAATTACATTCTAGCAATCGAATTCAGTATTTTTCTGGTTATGCTTCAAAATCTTCCAACTTGTCACAAGAAATTGAATTTTGTCGTTTCTAACTTGATTTTTTCGGCAAAAAACCCAGAATTACATTCTGGCAATCGAATTAAGTTTTTTTTCGGTTATGAATCAAATATTTCTAGTATTTTTTAGGTTGTGAATAAAAAATTTCCAACTTGCCACTGGAAGTTAATTTTTGTCGTTTTTGATTCAATTTTTCCGGCAAAAAAACCCAGAATTACATTCTAGCAATCGAATTCAGTATTTTTTCGGTAATGCTCCAAAATCTTCCAACTTGTCACTAGAAATTAATTTTTGTCGTTTCTTACTCGATTTTTCCGGCAAAAAACCCATAATTACATTCTAGGAATCGAATTCAGTATTTTTTGGTTATGCTTCGAAATCTTCCAACTCGTCACTAGAAATTGAATTTTGTCGTCTAACTCAATTTTTTCACCTAGAATATATTCTGGCAATCAAATTTAGTAGTTTTTTGGATGTGAATAAAAAATTTCCAATTTGTCACAAGAAATTAATTTAAGTCGTTTCTAAGCCGAATTTCCCGGCAAAAAACCCAGAATTACATTATAGCAATCGAATTCAGTGTTTTTTGGTTATGCTTCGAAATCTTCCAACTTGTCACTAGAAATTAAATTTTGTCGTTTCTAACTCAATTTTTTCGGCAAAACACCCAGAATATATTCTGGCAATCGAATTTAGTAGTTTTTCGGATATGAATAAAAAAATGTCAATTTGTCACAAGAAATTGATTTAAGTCGTTTCTAACTCGAATTTCCCAGCAAAAAACCCAGAATTACATTCTAGGAATCGAACTCAGAATTTTTTCGATTATGCTTCAAAAGTTTTCAATTTGTCACTAGAAGTTGATTTTTGTCATTTCTAACTCGATTTTAGCAATCTAATTCGGTATTTTTTCTGTTATGCTTCAAAAATTTTCAATTCGTCACTAGAAATTGAATGTTGTTGTTTCTAACTCGATTTCTCCAGCAAAAAACCCAGAAATATATCCTAGCAATCGAATTCAGTGTTTTTTCAGTTATGCTTCAAAAATTCCCAACTTGTCACTAGAAATTGAATTTTGCCGTTTCTAACTCAATTTTTTCGGCAAAACACCCAAAATGCATTCTGACAATCGAATTTAGAAGTTTTTCGGATATGAATGAAAGAATTCCAATTTGTCACAAGAAATTGTGACGTATCTAACTCTGATTTTTCGGCAAAAAACCCAGAATTACATACTAGCCATCGAATTCAGTATTTTTTCGCTTATGCTTCAAAAATTTCCTAGTTGTCACTTTAAGTAGCAATCTAGTTCATTATTTCTTTGGTTATGAATTAAACATTTCTTTGTCACTAGAAATAGATTTTTTCGTTTCTAACTCGATATTTCCGGCAAAAAAAAACAGAATTACATTCTAAGAATCGAATATGGTATATTTTCGGTTATGAATAAAAAATCTCCAACTTGTCACTCCAATACCAGACAGCGCAGTTTCGACCCGCCAGAGGTCTCATCAGTGGTACTAGACCGGTTCAATAATGCAAAGCTCGAAGTCGTTTTGTCCTAAGGCGGACAAACTTTTGAAAAGTTAGTGGCGATGTGTGATGACATATCTCAGAATCGTGCTATTCTGTTTATTTCTGTTCCGAGTCATTCTGTATTCTGTGACATTTTGTGTGCCTAACTTTCACAACAAAGATGGATGTACTGACTATGGTTTTTCTTCTTCTAGCATATTACGAAGTCTAACGCCTGGTACCAATATGTGCTATATGATGCTATATGATATTTTCCAATGCATTTTACAGTATAACTAAATGTTATAAGTTCGTAGCCAACATTTATATTCATAAAATTGCTAACCACAATTATATAAAACTGAAAAAGTCAACGCAACCTTTAGGAGGCACAGGGAGTTGGCAACAAGATCTAAGCCTTAACTCACATAACTATATTAATGAATGGTTGTGGGCCACTTTTCATGCAGTTTTGGAAATTTACACGAGCCTCCCCTCATTCTCCCCACTCTTTGAGAAAAAGGTCCGTTATTCATGCGATTTGAAAAACGCCCAGCTACCAATAAATCGGTCCCTATATACTGCCAAAAAGGAATATATATATATATATATATATATATATATATATATATATATATATATATATATATATATATATATATATATATATACAAATATTTATATATATATTGGATTTTTTTCAGTCAAATGTTTTACATGTCGTGGTTTGTTTGAGATAGTATTCGCATATATTGTGAATCAAAATATAAACCTTTCATTTTTTATTTTTCACAGATGGATTTACAAAAGTTGAATGCAAGTTCGGTCGTGAAGAGAAAGCCAAATATCAAAGTAGCAGATTTGCCTGTGGAGATGCCGCAGAGGATATTCACTGCCAAAATCGTGAAAGGAAAATTTGGTGAGGCGGTCTTGTTAGATTTGGGAGATAAAGTATCATTTCTGCCCCACCGAGTGACGGAGGCGTATCGTCCTCACTTAGAAGAATTTTCATCAGGAAAATACACTATTGTGTTCAAAGGGTTGATGGACATTGGAAAACCGAATCGTGTCGTTTCATTTGAAATTGTACGAAATTAAGGTTAGTACTATTTTCAATTTTTTCTCCGTTTAATATGCAAAGAGTTTGTGGTTGTATACAGTATTTTTCTTTCGGCTTCAAAATTCTCATTCATAGATATGATCTGCATAAAGTAGTGTTTTCAATATTTTTTGTTCATTTAGTACGTGCAGAATATGTGTTTTGAATTCATTATTTTGAATGAAACTTAATTTTTTTTATTTTCATTTAAGTGTAGCAATCACTCCATGAAAGACATTACTCTCTCTGTTGACAAAAGTATTTTTTTACCGTATGTTTGTACTGAAAATCGAATTCATTTCAGAATGATACGTCATCAACGTGTGCAGTATCAGTCAGAGTCATCTCAACAACAACATACAAAACCGTCATAGCAACCTTTCCAGAACGAGTTTCAAATCTCAGCAGTTTCCATTTTTTTCAGTCTATAGTTGCACATTATGAGGCTAGAATTTGTCGATATTCAGTGATTTGTTGGACAAACTGCACCTATTCAATATATATACAACCGTAGTGAATTTGGAAGACTTTGAAGATTCATCGTGGTGTGTTCCAAAATTCAAGAAAAACACGCCGTTCTGTATGGGTCATTCCAAAGGAAATTTGTTCAGCTGCAGTCTCAATAACGTTGATATTTTATATAAATGGCTTTATAATATACTACCAAAATAAATAAAATACATATCACACATTTTGAAAATGAAAACTTATCTTATACAGGGAAAGTTGTCAAAAATATGCAATAACAAAAAATTATATACCAGATTTTATAGAGATGAAGAAAGATACTAGGTTGACAAAAATAGGACTTTTTAGAAATAAAGAAAATAAGTTTGTCTGTTATTTTAAATTCTGATTCGTTGGGTCGATATACCAAAAAGTGGCATTTTATATTTTGAATTTTATTCAGGACATTATTATAGATGATTGACATTTGACATTAAATTTCAAGTGTGCTATTTGGAAATTCATTTCGTATTGTAGTTTTTTCGAAATTCCCATTCGAAATAGCATCCTTTGATATAGATACCGGAAGAGTCTATTCTGTGTAGTTAACCTGAGTTTCAATTGTTCGGAGTTCTGAGTTCTTGTACATATAAACATAACAAAGTAACGGTACAGACAAATATGAAAAATCGTCATAAAATAATTCAAATCCATTCAAGTGAATACATGAATTGAAATATATTTTAACCTCAACTTCGATATTCTGAAACAAAAACACACAGTATTCACAGTTCCATCTTTCGTTATTCCAAGTTCATAGTCATCAAAATTGATACGATTATAATATATATATATATATATATATATATATATATATATATATATATATATATATATATATATATATATATATATATATATATAGGAATATAAAACTATCTTCAAATACAGTTGCATGAATGCACATCAAGCATTTTGTCGTAGTACGGTGACCGGGGCAAAGTTACAACTTCAGCATAATATGAATGTTTATAAATATTAGGGAAGGTCAAGATCATCAACAGGTATTAAGAAATTCATTCGGTGTCCGAAGCTTTCGGAATACAATACAAGTAATTTTCTTTATGACTATTCGTTCGATATTAAATATTATTACCTCAAAATATATCGAAATCATAACACGTTTGCGATTCATTTTTTCAGTTACATTTGAAAAGTGAGTTTCAGTTTGAAGAAATAATAGCCCACACATGTTGGAAATTTTGCCATAGTGTGGTGAAAGTCGTATTGAAAATTCTACGAAAAATAAGCGCATACATACAGAGTGAATCAATATTTGAAATACGTCGTTTGGAACCCCCCATAACCCGTCTCTATCGAATTTTGGCAGAAATAATGCTGAGTCGTATTGTAGAGTTAACGTTCGAAATTGGGGAAAGTGAAGTATTCAACAGTTTTGCGTGCGACGGTTTTGCGTGCGTTTTCGAACAGTTTACGTGCCTTTATTCGTTATCGTTTCGTAGTTATTGTCGTTTTTTTCCTATTTCAATATGACAGTCATTTAACAATTAACGCATTTCGCTTACCAAGTAAGCATCATCAGGAGATGACTAAAGTCCACGCTTTGTCGTATGAAGGTTCGTTTTGCGAATTTTCAGACTCCTGAACCGAACCTTGAGGAACAATCCTAACTTCTGGTACAGAGTGGTGTCGTAAGCCAATCAGACTGGAGAAATCAAATATCAGTAGAATGATGGTTTTAGATGAAATTGAACTGAAGAATGTGGGTCGAATAATAATAATAATAGTGATAACACATTAAAACTCAACTTGTGTTACGGAGTGGTGTCGGTCAGCCAATCAGAATGGAGGAATCAAATATCGGTCTAATATTTGTGTTAGATGATATTGAACTGGGGAATGTGGGTCGAAAAATAATAATAATAATGATGAAATCTTAAAACTGAAAGTGACGTAGTCAGCGTAGGAAGTGGTGGCGTGGTAGAAAATGTGTGAGGATTTGTGGAAATGAATGAATTATTAGGAAAAAAAATGGAGCAACTGTCAGAAGGGTACTAAGTTGTATATTCGCTGATAATAATCGAATATTCGCGTACAGTGCGTCAAATGAAAGGATAAAAAATGCAGAATTCATTGACGAGAGAATACAAAGATGGCGCAACATGTCAGAAAGGCACTAAGCCGAATCTTTGGTAATGATAGTTGAACCTCAACGTGCAGCTCATCAAATGGAAGGGAAACGAGTACAGAGTGTACCGACAAAGAAAAAACAAAGATGGCGTTATAAATATAATATCCAACGCCTAATATGAAATAGCATAGGAAAAATTGCAAATCCAACAAAAATCATTGAACAAACTTGGAATTGAAAAATGTTGGGTTATGAACAACTATAAGTTTATTCCAATTGCAGAAGCTTGATTCAAAACGCAGAATTTATTGACAAAGAAAATGAAAAAAACCATTGTATACTGAAACATATGATATATTTGGATTCCTTAGGGTGAGGAAGTTTCGAATTCATCAAAAAACGACCACTTCCGGTCGTCCGATTTCGATGATTTCGACATCAATGGATTCGTTTACATGTCTTGAAACATAATTAATCATTTTTCGAAGTCAAAAGGGCCTTATAACCTATTTTCATTATACTAGCAGCAACAGACCGATGTGGGTACTCATTTCAAATGATTTTATTTTTAGATTATGAAAAGTATAATATACAGCGTCTAATGTGCAATAGCATAGGAAGAATTGCACATTCAAAGAAAATCATTGAACATACTCGGAAATCAAAGAGTTGGGTTATGAACAACTATGAGTGTGATTTAATTGCTGAAGTTTGATTCAAAACGCAGAATTTGTTGACGAAAAAATGAAATAATCATCGTATAAAGATAAAACGAATATGGTACAACATGTCAGAAGGGCACTAACTCACACCTTCATTAATGATTGTTGGATCTCAATGTGCAGCACATCAAATGAAAGGGAAACGAATGCAGAACTCATCGACAAAGAAAAAACAAATCTGACGCACATGTCAGAAGGGCACAAAGCCACATTTTCGTTAGTAATTGTCGAATCGTCACTTACAGCACGTCAAATGAAAGGAAAAGAAATGCAAAATTCATCGATAGAGGAAAAACAAAGATGGCACAGTATGTCAGAGTGACACTAAGCAACATCTTTGTTAATGATAGTTGGATCTCAACGTGCTGCACATCAAATGAAAGGAAAACGAATGCAGAATTCATTGACAGAGAAAAAACGGAGACGATGCCAAGAAGGCACAAAGTTGTATCTCCACTAATAATAGTCGCATCATCACATGTAGTACTTCAAATAAAATGGGAAAAAAGCAGAATTCATGTGTTTGTTGCGCTATTCAAATTCAAGGTGACATGGATCAATGTCAACGCTGAATAGGCATCTAACAAAGACTCTTTGATTTTCTTTTGTTTCATTTCAAAATATGTCATTTCTAATTTTTATATTCTAACCCAAAGTGACATTGATCACTGTCAATGTCGAATCTGCATCCGGAGATATGCAGTTCTCAAAACGACGAAACGAAGGCTCTTTGTTTCATTTTAAAATATGTCATCACTTATTTTATTATATAAATACGTCATGCATGGCGAAATGAGTTAGTTGCATCCGTTGAAAGTGATACCAGTGACAAGTTCACCGATTTCTATTTGAAAGTGTTTTAAGTTTGACTTTTTCCTCAGATGAATTCATTCAAATGTAATTTTATTGAAAGTTGTTGAGAATTGTTGAATCATTTGATATCCAAAATTTTTCTCGATATATGTGTTGGATGATTTCAGTCGAATGTTTTACATGTCGTGGTTTGTTTGAGATAGTATTTGCATATATTGTGAATCAAAACATGAAGCTTTCATTTTTTATTTTTCGCAGATGGATTTACACAAGTTGAATGCAAGTTCGATCGTGAAGAGGAAGCCAAGTATCAAAGTAGCAGATTTGCCTGTGGAGATGCCGCAGAGAAAATTCACTGCCAAAATCGTGAAAGGAAAATTTGGTGAGGCGGTCTTGTTGGTTTTGGGAGATAAAGTATCATTTCTGCCCCACCGAGTGACGGAGGCGTATCGCCCTCACTTACAAGAATTTTCATCAGGAAAATACGCTAGTTATGGAACGACCGTTGCCACGGATTGCTGCTCTCACGGAAACATGATCTGCTGACAGCGGTTTTTCAAGAAATCCTTATCTGGACTAGCGAGGCGACGTTCATCATTTTAACGTTCATTTATTCATTCTATTTGTAACTCTTGATAGAGAAAGTCGTTTTCAATTGTACATTTATAAAATAAATATTTTTTAAAAACACAATTCTTCGTTCAAAGTATTTAACTCGCTATTGTGTTCAGAGGGTTAATGGACATTGGGAAACGGAATTTTGTCGTTTCATTTGAGATTGTACGAAATTAAGATTAGTATTGTTTCCAATTTTTTCTTTGCTTTATAGGCAAAGAGTTTTTGGGTGTATACAATATTTTTCATTCGGGTCAAAAATTCTCATTCACAGATAGGATCCGCATAAAGTAGTGTTTTCATACAATATTTTCCTTCACTCAGTACGTGCAGAATATGTGTTTTAAATTCGTTATTTTGAATGACACTTGATTTTTTATTTTCATTATAAGTGTAGCAATTACTTCATGAAAGACATTACCCTCTCTGTTGCCAAAAAAATTTTTTTAGTGTATGTTTTTATTGAAAAATCGAATTTATTTCAGAATAATACATCAATGTGTGCAGTATCAGTCAGAGTCATCTCAACAACAACATTCAAAACCGTCGCAGCAACCTTTCCAGAACGTGTGTAAAATCTCAGCAGTTTTCATTTTTTTCAGTCTATAGTTGCAATTCGTCGATATTCAGGGATTTGTTGGACAGACTGCATCTATTCAATATATACATAACCGTAGTGAATTTGGAAGACTTTGAAGATTCATGGTGGTGTATTCCAAAATTGGAGAAAAACACGCCGTTCTGTATGGGTCATTCCAAAGGAAAGTTGTTCAGCTGCAGTTTCAATAATGTTGATATTTTATATAAATGGTTTTATAATATACTACCAAAATAAATAAAATACATATCACACACATCTTTTTTTGAAAATGAAAATTTATGTTATACAGGAAAAGTTGCCAAAAATATGCAATAACAAAAATTTATATACCAGATTTTATAGAGATGAATAAACATCATATTGAAAGATACAAGGTTGACAAAAACTGGACATTTTAGAAATAAAGAAAATAAGTTTGTCTGTCATTTTAAATTCTGATACGTTGGGTCGATATAACAAAAAGTGTCATTTTATATCTTCAATTTTATTCAGGACATTATTATAGATGATTGACATTTGACATTAAATTTCAATTGTGATATTTGGAAATTCATTTCGTATTGTAGTTTTTTCGAAATTCCCATTCAAAATAGCATCCTTTGATATAGATTCCGGACGAGTCTGTTATGTGTAGATGACCTGAGTTTCATTTGTTCGGAGTTCTGAGTTGTTGGACATATAAACATAACAAAGTAACGATACACACAAATATGAAAAATCGTCATAAAACAATTCAAATCCATTCAAGTGAATACATGAATTGAAAAATATTTTAACCTCAACTTCAATATTCTGAAACAAAAACACACAGTATTCACAATTCCATCTTTCGTTATTCCAAGTTCATAGTCATCAAAATTGATACGATTATAATATATATAGAAATATAAAACTATCTTCAAATACAGTTGCATGAATGCACATCAAGCATTTTGTCGTATTACGGTGACCGGGGGCAAAGTTACAACTTCAGCATAATATGAATGTTTGTAAATATTAGGGAAGGTCATGATCATCAACACGTATTAAGAAATTCATTCGGTGAACCTTGATCACTAGTCAGAAACGGTTCCAAAGCTTTCGGAATACAATGCAAATAATTTTCTTCATGACTATTCGTTCAATATTAAATATTATTACTTCGAAATATATCGAAATCTTAACACGTTTGCGATTGATATATCAGTTACATTTTGAAAGTGAGTTTCAGTTTGGAGAAATAATAGCCCACACATGTTGGAAATTTTGCCATAGTGTGGTGAAAATCGTATTGAGAATTCTACGAAATATAAACGCATATATACAGAGTGAATCAATATTTAAAATGCGTCGTTTGGAACCCCTCATAACCATTCTCTCTCGAAGTTTGGCAGAAATAATGCTGAGTCGTATTGTGGAGTTAACGTTCGAAATTGGAGAAAGTAAAGTATTCAACAGTTTTGCGTGCGACGGTTTTGCGTGCGTTTTCGACCATTTTACGTGCCTTTATTCGTTATTGTTTCGTCGTTATTGTAGTTTTCTTCCCTATTTCAATATGACAGTCATTTATCACTCAACGCGTTTCGCTAACCAAGTAAGCATCATCAGGAGATGACTAAAGTCCACGCTTTGTGGTATGCACACTCAGCCTAACTTCTGGTACAGAGTGGTGTCGTCAGCCAATCGGAATGGAGAAATCAAATATCAGTAGAATGATGGTGTGAGATGAAATTGAACTGAAGAATGTGGGTCGAATAATAATAATACTGATGAAACATTAAAACTCAACCTGTGTTACAGAGTGGTGTCGGTCAGCCAATCAGAATGGAGCAATCAAATATCGGTCGATTAATTGTGTTAGATGATATTGAACTGGAGAATGTGGGTAGAAAAATAATAATAATAGTGATAAAACATTAAAACTTTGAAAGTGACGTAGCCAGCGTAGGAGGTGGTGGCGTGGTAGGAAATGTGTGAGGAATTGTGGAAATGAATGAGTTATTAGGAAAAAAAATGAAGCAACTGTCATAAGGGCACTAAGTTGTATATTCGCTGGTAATAATCGAGTTTCCGCGTACAGCACGTCAAATGAAAGGATGAAAAATGCAAAATTCATTGACGAGAGAATACGCAACATGTCAGAAAGGCATTGAGTTACAATTTCACTCATGATATTTGGATCTTTACGTGCAGCACATCAAATGAACATGTCAGCATGTCAGAAACGAACTAAACCACATCTCCGTTAATAACAATTGAATCTCAACGTGCAGTATATTGAATGAAAGGAAAAAGAATGCAGAATTCATCGACAGAGAAAGAATCAAAGACGACGTAACATGTCAGAAGGGCAATGAACCGTATTTCCGTTAATAATAATTTGTTCTCAACGTGCAGCATATCAAATGAAATGGAAACAAATGCAGCATTCATCGATAGAGAAAAAACAAAGATGGCGCAACATGTCAGAAGTGCACTAACCTGCTTCTTCGTTAATAATATTTGGATCGTCATGTATGATACGTCAAATGAAAGGTAAACGAATGCAGAACTCGTCGACAGAAAAAAAAACCAAGGATGGCGCAATATTTCAGAAATGCACGAACCCGCGTCTTCGTTAATAAAAGCCGTATCGTCACGTGCAGCATATCAAATGAAAGGAGATATGTTGAATTTATCAACAAAGAAAAAACAAAAGAGGCAACCAAAAGGGCACTGAACCATATTTTCTTTAATAATAGTCGGATCGTCGCATTTGACATGATCCATCTACTCAAGAATGAAATGTTTAGAAGATACCAACGGAGATTTTACAGTAACTATGAGTTCTGGTATGCTTTGTTAGGTGTCGAATGATGCGTGCAATTTCGTTAATTCCAGCGACATGATTGTTCCAAGACATATTGGTGTCCATTCGAACCCCAACGAATTTATAGAATCAGAAGGTGGAACCCCAAAAAACAGGAGATATAGTACACCAAGTTATTGAAGAGTGGCATTTTTCTGCAGAAAAATGTTTGAATTTCCTGAAATTTTCCAAATATCTGTAACACAAAGACAAAACTCAGCTGCGGAATGCTTCTATCTACTGAAGTTAAGTATGTGTCGGTAGTGTGTAACGCAGTTTTCCATTAAATTTACTGGTTGCACCCTCTGGAGGATGTTTGTTGCGATACACCATGGATGGCAATATTTATTGTTTATCATTTCGAATCCGTTGAATACAAGGGATCTGGAAATAGAAAAAAACAATGTTTTGACGCTTTGTAGACGTGTTTGATGCTCCATGGGTGAGTTTTGACCAACACCCATTATCAATATTCTCATTATTATCCCGATTGTATGACCACCACACATTCAATATTATCGCGATTGCGCAACAATCAATAATGAAGATGTGGCTTAGTGCCCTTCTGACATGTTGCACCATATTCGTTTTATTTTTATAGATGGATTCTGCAATTCTTTTTCTTTCATTTGACACGATGTACGTAACAATCCGAAGTTTTCTCAATGATTTTCTTTCCAAATCTTCCTATGCTGTTCCACATTAGGCGCTCCATATTATATTTTTTATAGTCTACACATTAAATCATTTGAAATGAGTAACCACACCGACCTGTTGCGATTAGTATAGCGAAAATAGGTTATGAGGTCCTTTTGGCTCCGTAAAATGATAAATTATGTTTTTTGACATCTGAACGAATCCATTGATGTCAAAATCATCGGAATCGGACGACCGGAAGTAAAAGCCGGAAGTGACCTGTTTTTGACGGATTCGAAACCTTCTCACCCTAAGGAGTCCAAAAATACCATATGTTTCAGTATACGAACATTATCTAATTTTTTTGTCAACAAATTCTGCGTTTTGAATCAAACTTCTGCAATGGAATCACACTTTTCATGATCTACAAATGAAATCATCTGAAATGAGTACCCACATCGGTCTGTTGCTGCTAGTATAATGAAAATAGGTTATAAGGCCCTTTTCGAAAAATGATTGATTATGTTTCATGACATGTGAACGAATCCATTGATGTCGAAATCATCGAAATCGGACGACCGGAAGTGGAAATCGGAAGTGGTAGTTTTTTGATGGATTCGAAACCTTCTCACCCTAAGGAATCCGAATATATCATATGTTTTAGTATACAATGATTTTTTTCATTTTCTTTGTCAATAAATTCTGCGTTTTGAATCAAGCTCCTGCAATTGGAATAAACTTATAGTTGTTCATAACCCAACATTTTTCAATTCCAAGTTTGCTCAATGATTTTTGTTGGATTTGCAATTTTTCCTATGCTATTTCATATTAGGCGTTGGATATTATATTCGTTACGCCATATTTGTTTTTTCTTTGTCGGTACACTCTGTACTCGTTATTATTATTATTCGACCCACTTTCTTCAGTTCAATTTCATCTAGCACAATCAATCGAGCGATATTTGATTTCTCCATTCTGATTAGCTGGCCAACACTACTCTGTAACAGAAGTTAGGTTGAGTGTTCCACAAGGTTCCGTTCACGAGTCTGAAAATTCGCAAAATGAATCTTCATATGACAAAGCATGGACTTTAGTCATTTCCTGATGATGCTTACTTGGTTAGCGGAACGCATTAAATGATAAATGACTGTCATTTTGAAACACGAAAAACCGTTACGATAATGAAGATGAAACGATAACAAATAAACGCACGGAAAACGGTCGAAAACGCACGAAAAATGATCGAAAACGCACGGAAAACGGTCGCACGCAAAACGGTGGCAGGCAAAACAGTCGAAACGTTTGTAGAACGGTCGCTTTTCCCATTTTCGAATGTTAACTCCACAATACGTAACTCCTCGACACCTTTGGTGCCATCTCCTTCTTCTCCTGATGATGCTAACTTGGTTAACGAAGATACGAGACTCCCGACATGTTTGAACGCTAGACTTCTGTTGAATCGACATGTTTTTTCCTCAACTGATGTATTTTGAAACGCCCTGTATTCACATTAATATCATATTTTAAACCGACATGTTTTTTCCTTAAATGATATATTTTGACGCACCCTGTACACTTCGACGTCATATTTGTTTTTAATGATGTATTTTGAGATACCTTGTACACATTGAGGGATCACAAGTTAAGTTGTCATATTTTTTCCTTAATCTGATTCATTATTATAAAATATATCATTTTCGCGCTTCCAATTTTCGTCGAGTAGTTCACGCTTAATTTTCAAACCGACAACGCTACATTACCCCATTAACAATGATTCATTGTACAACTGGCAACACCTGCTTGCACTAGCAACCGGTAAATCTCGATACCATCTCCATCTCTCTTTGCATCGATTACGTCACACGCATCTCTCGCTCTTACACACACATACAAATCTTTACATGAAATATTAATTATTTCCCAAATCTAAGTATATTTTCCTATCTTCAATATGATAATGACGATTACATTCTACGGAAATTAAAAAAAATGCTGTCAAGTATAATGAATGAGTCAATTTCGGTCCCGAAAAAACTATCGCTATGAATACCTAACATTCGCAGTTACCTTCAATATCTTACGTTGGTGTAGAGGCTAAGGACAATGTCCACCGCGCGGACGATCCAGGTTCGAATCTCATAGCTGTAACCTTTTTTTAATTAAAATCAAGTGACAAGGGGGCCTGAGCGCTGATGCGGGATCTCAAGAGGGCCGAGGGCGGAGTACTAAGGGAGCTGATAGGTTAGGTGGGGTACCAAATGGAGCCGAGGGGCGGAGTTCCACGCTTGAATCGCTACGATACTCGTTCCATCCTGCGTCGATGACGTCACACGTTTCCCCCACTCCTATTTGAACCAAAAATTGCGAAAAGTTTTGCTTCTTGAGAAAATACATGATATTTTGAGCCAGGAACAAGTTTGTTCATCTGCTAACGCGTTGAACGCGTTGAATCGAAAGACGCTAGATTTGGTGTAAAAGCTGCAGCTTGGCTCATAAAAACAACAATGAAAGCGAAACGTAAGCCCGGCATGGGGTTATCCTTTCAGGCGTAATATGCTTCAAAATATTACTAAAAATTGGAAGCCACATCCTACCAATAATGAGAAATCTAGTGCTTCGGCTTTGCGAGCTGCTAAAATGGCATTGAGTCAAGCTGGAGGACGTAAAAACATACGGATACCTAGGATAATCCCATTCGAAGCAAAATCCGGAGGAATCCTTCCACTCATACCTATATTCGCTGCCCTTTCAGCTTTGGGTTCATTGGCAGGTAGAGCAGGCGCTATCGCAAAAACCGTAATAGATGATAAAACTGCCAAAAAGAAACTTGAAGATGATCAACGTCACAATAAAGCTATGGAACATTTAGGTTCCGGTTTGTACCTATGCAAAACACCTCGTGGATTTGGTCTGTTCCTAAAGAAACAACAGCAACGCAAAGGGCGAGGTCTTCACTTGAAAAAACAAAAAACTCCTATTGAAGCTACCCCATAGAGCATTATACGATTCGAAAATTCACAAATGTGCCCGTCAACTGAGAATTCCACATTTTCGTGGAGTCTTTATGAGCGACACGTTGACAACTCGTTGTCCTCGGCTGCGAGAATGTGCTGTATTGAACTTGGATTCTCCATTGAATGCAGGCACTCATTGGGTAGCTTATATTAAGAACGGCAATGCTGTACAATATTTTGATAGTTTCGGTAATCTCAAACCTCCAATGGAATTGGTGAGGTATTTTGGAGGGGTATAACGATTACATATAACGATGATCAGTATCAAAATTTTGACCAGAGTAATTGCGGACATCTGTGCCTACAGTTCCTGCTCCATAATGTCTGCAAAAATTGTTGGAGATGAATCTTTGCGAGATTTAACCGATGCTGAATTGAAAACTTTATCGATCGATTATTTGATTGAGAATGCTGAACCTTGGGAATTATTGGATGTTTGGCATAGATTACCAAAGGACTACCAACATCGATTTGCTTTGCAGATTCGTTTACTATGTTTCATCCATTACTGACATAAGGTACCACCACCTACATCAGCTGCGTCATCGCTAAAAAAAGCAATGTATTATGATCCTGTGAGTTCAAAAATAAAATGTTATTATTGTAGAAATGAATGATTTTTATTCAAAATGTTGTTGTTGTTTCAATCATTATTTAAGGAGATGTCATACTGACATTATATCAGTCATGTATATGATATTAACGCTAACGAGTCGTTTTCCGATGCTCTCCATCGAATTCAATCCACCCTTTCGATTAGATTCTGATTCTGAATATACTTTGGCTTTGTTCAGTTTCCATTCGTACAACAGTATACCCAACATTGAAAAAGGTACGAAATTCTACTACTATGAAAACGCCGACAAAACTAATCAAAAAACCATCGATATCCCTGTTGGATCTTACGAAATTGGCGACATTGAAGAATTATTAAAAAAATACATCACGCCTAAAATGTTCAAGGATAACCCTGAGGATTTTTTTTATCTGAAACCGAATAATAATACACTGAAAAGTAAAATATTCAGTCTGAAATACTCGATTGATTTCCGGTTTGCAAATAGCACATACTGGGGTTTTCATCTCCTCTTCTCAAACCAAACGTACATTACGATTACGATCTACCTGTGGATATCATAAAAGTACGTACCATACACATAGATAGCAACATTACGTTTGGAGCCTTCTACAACGACACACCGACTCATACGATATACGAATTTGCTGTTGATGTTGATCCGGGGTATGCAATTGACGGAACACCTAATTACCTACCTATTGCACATAGAGACGAAATAAACAATATTACGCTGCGAGTGCTCGACCAACATTCTAGGCTCATTGATTTCCGAAACGAAGAAATAATAATTCGTTTGGAATTGAAGCGGAAATATGGTGCTGACTATCTATAAAAATATTTCACCTTCATACCCCAAGTCAGTCTCCACCAAGACCCTCACTAGTCGACAACTATTGACAATGAAAAATGAATTGTTTCCGGAATATATTGGTTATCATGTTGAGAAGACCAAAGGTGGCGGTAAGGTGTCATTCGTAAACAATGCTGGCGCTTTCATGTTTCAATCTGCAGATTGAGCAGAATGGTAAGGAAATGGAATCAGTTCGTGAACTTGGAGTTCTAAGTACTATTAAAGAGTTTCTCATCTACACCGACGAAGATATCAAACACTTGGCCACCTCCAGTTGAACTTTTCCCAACAATACAGGCATCATCAACACAACTCATCTAACATTCAACATGCTCATACCCATCAAGCATTTTTTGAATATTTTCAAAGATTATCAGTGAGTTTCCTACGGTAAACATACCATTCGATTAGTACGAGCTGGAGATGATAGCAACTGTTTCGAAATAGAAGAGACTTCTGCTGCACTGACGCCGAAAACGGAAGTTAAATTGGAAATTGAGAATATCGAACTGAAAGCTAAACGAATTTATCCGCATGATCAAATTAAATTGCAACTTTTGAAAGCTATCCAAGCAGACACTCCAATTCTCATACCGTTCAGAAAATGGAAACTTCATATGCTGCCTGCTCTCACACAAGGTGCAAAAAATTGAATATGGGCCGTCAAGACTTTCTCGCTTCTCGAAAGCCCTCGCTATGTGATTGTATTTCCAAAATAATCGTGACTACACTAAAGTCAATAGTGATCCGACAATATTCAATCATTTGAATATCACCAATATAACGCTCACTCTGAACGGTGAGAATCACCCCAAAAAAAAATATGCATTTGAATTTTGCAAAGGGGAATTTTTCGCAAGCTTATTTCAACTACTCACAATTTGGTCTCAGCTACAAAATGACTAATCAACATAATCCTCTTCTCACTTCCACCGTCTTTACGGACAAAGCTCTCTTTGTCATCGATTGTTCCAGAAGGGATGAGAGCATCAAAAGTTCCAGTGTTGATGTAAAATTTGAAATCGAAGCATCCGAGGGATTTCCTCAATTTACTAGAGCCTATTGCATCATTGTGCACGAAACTGTCATAGAACACCTCTCACTCAACGAAATTATCAAAAAATAGAACCGGATATGTGATTTTGCTTCAGTATCAATCGAAGAGTCAACATGAGAATAGCTATTGTAGATATTCAAGGCTTCACCGTCGAGCAAAAAATTCCATCCTGAAGAAATAGCCATTAGGATTGGAGTTTAGTGTAGTAACTTTTTACTGCTGCCAAACACACCATTTTAGTGTTTGAGTAAAGAAGATATTACCGCCTGTTACTTGGAGCGAAACATTCACGGATTGAGGTATTCTTCTGGCTTTGTGGAGTATAATCAATTGGATGCCATCCTCACAGAAAATCTACAAGTTGTCCATGTCATTTATGTGCGGAGAAATCAAAAATAATGACTTCCTAACTGAAAAATTCCACGAGTTGATTATACCGACACGCGTTGTGAATTTGGAGGGCTATGACAACACAACATGGATGGTTCCTACATTCGATAACAACGAAGGTGTCTCACCCTGTATGCATCACATTCGCAACCGATTCAACTACAATTGCAGTCTATGAAACGTAGATATTTTATACAAATGGCTTTGTGATATATTACCAAAATAAATTTCTATTCAAAATCTTTTTTTTTATCTAACCTCACCGCCTTATGATACCCTCAACAGAGATGGAAAACGTATGCAAAAGTGTCGAAAACGCACGAAAAACGATCGAAATCGCACAAGAAATAATCGAAAACGCACGGAAAAACGTCGCACGCAAAACGGGCGCACGAAAAACGGTCGAAAACGCACGAAAAACGGTTGAAACGCTTGAAAAACGCTCGCAAAACGATCGAAGCGTATGCAAAACAACGTATTTCTAAATGTCATTGTCGAATACGTTGCTCCCTCATTGCCCTCACGTTGAGTCCACAACGCTTAACTTCTCGACACTTTTGGATCTCATCTTTCTCCCGATGATGCTAACTTGGTTAACAAAGATACGATACATGATGTATTTCGAGATATCCCGTACACAGTCATATTCCTAACCCTTCATTTTCAAACAGGCAACACTACATTGCCCAATAAACAACGACATATTTCATAACTGGCAACACCTGCTTCCGATAGGAACGTGAAACATCGTTACCATCTCCATCTCTCTTTGCTTCGATTACGTCACATGCGTCTCTCGCTCTTACACACACATACACATCTTTACATGAAATATTAATTATTTCTCAAATCTGAGTATATGTTCCTATCTTCAACATGATAATTACGATTACAACTTCCCGAACATTCTAAGGAAATCAAAAAAATGCGGTCAAGTATATAAAATGAGTCAATTACGATCCCGACAAAACTTACGCTGTGAATACCCATCATTCGCAGTTACTTTCAATATCTTACGTTGGTGTAGAGGCTAAGGACAATGTCTACCACACGGACGTCGTGGGTTCGATTCTCATAACTATAAACTTTTTTTTAATTAGAATCACGTGACTGGAACGAGACAAGGGGGCCGTGAGGTGAGGCGGAGTCCCAAAGGGGGCCGATCGGTGATGCGGAGTACTAAAGGGGCCGAGTTCCACGCTTGAATCGCTACGATACTCGTTCCATCCTGCGTCGATGACGACACACGTTTCTCTCTTCCACTCACTAAAGTTTCTCTCTGAAATACTCACCAGCGACGCACGACCTTGAAGTGGGCTCGGACCAAGCTTGTTCATCTATTATTTTCTGTCAGATAAATAAGAAAAGTTGTTACACCTTTAAATAATTTATTACTTATATATATTTTTGATTATCAAGCGTTTATTATAAAAGATGGAACAAAAAGTTATGAATTTTTTTTTTAGATAATACTATTATATTAAACAGAGTTCATTACAAAACTTTTGTGTAAGTTACAGTTTTCACGAAAATAATAAAAAACTGGTAGCACCTCTTAGTTTTAAAAAGGGCAAAATGGCTCGCCCTATCATCAACAAAAAAAAAATTACTTAGTATTAATCCATTTATATTAAGTATTCAATCCTATATAAAAATAATATTTCAATAAGGAATTTACATGAAATTTGTTCATTTTAATTTAAAAGTGCAGTACCGAATCAATCCAGAGTCACGACTGTTACGTCACGAGATCACCTGACGTGTCTAACAAAATCGCAAAAGTAAGCAATCCTGTACCGTCCATAATCGTTGACCCTGAGACGCTCTTTAGTGAATATATTTCATCTCTCGCGCCGGAAGAACGTCTGCGGTGCGATATATGTGAGACTAGGCCCAAAAAGTTTTGTGGAAAATAATGCCATAATAATAATGCCAGCAGTCAACTCAAAAGAAACTGAAAATGTTTTAACTGTAACCAGCCTGGACATTTCAGTAAAAGTTGCCCTAGGCCTCGCCTCGAATGTAAATTTTCCACACTTGGGGCATTTAGAGAACAAATGTCCTCGCAACCAGGCTCAAACTTCCAAGCATGTTATGAAATGTAACGTACCTACCGAAAATAAGTCACACTACATCATATCCTGTCGTATCAATGGCCTCACCTCTCAGGCGCTAATTGATTCAGGATGTGCAGTTGTGACTCTGCGTAAGAAAGATGCTCAACGTCATGGAGTATCATGGGAACCTTGCAAGGTGCAAATATATGGATATGCAGGTGGAGTAGCCAACGCTGTGGGGAAAGCCAAGGTGAACCTTGTAGTTGATTCAGTTGAAACCGACATTGAAGTGATTATTGTACCGGACGAAATTCAAGAGATACCAATGATAATCGGACAGACGTTATTCAATATGGATGGTGAAGCTGTGGTCGTCGAGGACGGTGGAGTACGCATTTTCAATTCATATACAGATGAGCTGCCCCAACTCGAACAGTTTCCAATAAGTAAAACAAATATGGTTGTTGCCTTTGATGTAGAAATACCTCCAAACCACATGGGGTTGGTCAAGTTTACTCCGATGGAAGACTACCAAGGATAAATTTACATTGAATATAGTCAAAGACTGAAACCAGCCCACGAATGTATTCTACCAAGATGTATCACTTCGACTACCAGTGGCGTGCTGCCTGTTTTGAACGCTTCCCACAACATACTTATGTTCAAAACAAATGAGTTTATGGCCAGAAGGGAACCCTGTCATGAGAACGTTTCGAAGGAGGTGAGTATTTTGGCGATGTCAAATAATAATTATTATCTCAATATATCTAATATAAATTGTAATTCAGATTCGAGCGAAAAAAAAAAGAATGATCTTGTGAGATTGCTCAACAATTATCGTGATTGTTTCGCTGAGAATGTCAGTGGAATAGGCAATGTTCGTGCATCTAAGATATCTATTCATCCCAAGGACGATCAGCCAGTGACCTATAGACCATGCCGTTTATCAATGAGAGAAATAGAAACGGTAAGGGGTGTAGTGAAGGAGTTATTGGAAAATAACATTATTGAGGAATCGGCCTCACCGTATGCTTCACCGATTCTATTGGTGAAGAAGAAAAATGGAGAAACCTGTATGTGCGTTGATTATAGGGCACTTAATATGAAAACCGTAAGTGATTGCTATCCGCTTCCCCGTGTAGATGACCATTTAGAACGTCTAAGGGGTTGTCGATTCTTCACCTCATTAGATATGTCTAGTAGGTATTATCAAATATCAATACCAGAGGAATCTGTACACAAAACTGCCTTTGTAACACCGGACGGTCACTACCAGTTTTAGCGAATGCCGTTCGGACTAGTAAATGCACCTGCCGTATTTCAGCGAACTATTAATCAAGTCCTAGGTAATATGCCCTTCACAGAAGCTCTTGCCTATATGAATGACGTTTTATTGCCTTCTATTGATGTGGAGAGTGGGTTGGAAACTTCAAAAAAAGTTCTTGAAGTATTTCAAAACGCAGTTCTCACACTCAGGTTGTCTAAATGTCTTTTTTTCCAAACCACTGTTGAGTATCTTGGACACAAAATCAGTGAAGGAGGTATGAGACCATCACCGGGAAAAATAAATTCCGTCAAGGAGTTTCCAATTCCAAGAAATGTTCATGAGATCCGACAATTTCTTGGTTTGGCAAGCTATTTTCGGAAATTTGTGAAAGATTTTGCTCGAATAGCTAGACCCCTGACAAGCTTGCCAAAAAAAGATGCAAAATTTGAATTTGCAGAGGAACAACTTTCAGCATTCAACAAACTTCGTGACATTTTATGTACGAGACCAGTTCTAGCTATATACGATGTGACAGCGGAAACAGAACAGCATATCGACGCTTCCAAATGAGGCGTAGGGGGTATTCTGCTACAGAAGCAAGGAGATGGTAAACTCAAACCTGTCCTTTACTTCAGCAGACAAACTAGTAAGGAAGAATAACGGTATCACTCGTACGAATTAGAAACGTTGGCTTTAGTCAATTCCATGCAAAGATTTCGTGTATACTTGCTCGGTATCGAGTTCAAAGTAGTCACTGATTGCAACGCCTCACGAACTACCCTATCCAAGCGAGATTTGATACCCAGAATAGGTCGTTAGTGGATGGTAACACAAGAGTTCACGTTCCATATTGAATATAGGCCAGGATCCCGAATGGCACACGTTGACGCTTTGAGCCGAAACCCGGTTGACGAACCTCAACTTTTTTAGGAAATAGATATTATGGCAATCAATATCACAGAAGGTTATTGGATACTAACAGTACAGTTGAACGATCCACGATGTAAATACATACACCAGATTTTGTTAAGAAAACACAAGGATGAGGAGGAAAAAGAAGTGCATAAGAAATATGCACTGAAAAATGGCAGAATATGCAAAGTAACGTCAACTGGGCTCAAATGGGTTGTACCAAAAACTGGAAGTTACGCCGTAACGTTTACTGACATGACTCGGTTGGACATTTTTCGCTTGATAAAACGTTGTCTCTTATAAAGCAGCATTATTGGTTTGCTAATATGAAAAAGTATGTTTCTATACATATTCGTTGTTGCTTGCATTGTTACTACAACAAGGTACCGACAGGCAAGAAGTGCGGAATGTTACATTCAAAGGAAAGGTCGCTATACCTATGGATACAATTCACATTGATCATCTAGGTCCTTTTGTAGAGAGCAGGTTAGGCAATCCCTACTTGATTGTATGTGTGGATGCTTTCACCAAGTACGTGTTAATGAAAGTGGTCAAGAGTACTAAAGCAGCTCCTGTAGTTAAGTTTCTGAAGGAGATATTCGGAACGTTCGGAGTTGCACGACGCATCATTTGTGACATGGGTAGTGCGTTCACGAGTGCAAACTTCAACGAGTTCGCCCGGCTGTCTGGGGTGAAAGTTGTGCATAACGCAACGGCTACTTCCAGGACAAATGGTCAAGTAGAGCGATATAATCGGACGATACTCTCAGCTCTTGCAACTATGAGTAGCGACGAACGAGAACGGGACAGGGAACTTGTCCGAATCAAGTTCGGTATAAATTCTTCAATACAAAAGTGTACACAAAAGAGATCACATAAACTCATGTTTGGTTATGACCCAAGACGCATGTGTGACTCTTTTCTCACTAATAAAGTCCAGATTTCACAAAATTGACAAGCTAAGAAATACCCAAGAAACTATTGATCAAATAAGTAAGTGTCAGCAAAATCAGAAGACTAGATATGACTTTGAGAGAAAAGAATCATTCAAGTACTCTGTTGGGCAATTAGTTCTTATAAGACACACAACTGTTTTCAACGACGGAAAAAGTAAAAAGCTTTTACCAAAATATAGCTTGCCATACGTAGTGGCAGCTATTTTAGACCATGATCGGTATGTTATTGAAGATATTCCAAAAGCAGACAGGTCTCAAAAACCTTATAGCGGAATATGTTCAATTGATAAGATGAAGCTCTTTACTACCCGTAGGGACAGTCTCGAATGTGTTAGTGACGACGAACTTGATAACGGACAGACCAGAACAAACGAACAACTATTAAATGAAGAGCACAACGTTGCCAGGCAGCAATGAGTCGCAAAAGAAGGTAACGTTCAAGCCCAGGGAGGGTTTGTTCAGCCAAACGTCTGCCAAGCACAAGGTGTGCTACACAAAAATGAACACTGTCAGGCGCAAAAAAAACGCAAAACGTCGCCAGACAACTATGTGTTGCAGAAGCATGAAACGTCCAGGCCCAGGAAGCGAGCATTCAACCAAACGTTGGCCAGGCACGAGGTGTGCTACGCGGAGATGAACACACCGTGGTGCGAGATGATGCGAACAGTGAAAATATTAACCCTAAGAGCAGGGAAAAAGTTCAACAACCTGTTAACGAACAGTTGATCGATGATTAGATGATCGTCGAGAGAACATACTCCGCAGGTAGGCAGAAAAGATGTTCCATAAGACGAAAAGCTGGCTCACTAAGCTCAAAAAGGGTTCAGCAGACGGCTGATGATAGGCGAATAAGAAATACCAAAAGTGAAGTTTCCTCCGAGGTTGAAGAAGAAAACGCACTACGTGCTGCGAGTCAATACGTTGACCATGTAAAAAAAAACGATTACGAAGAGGCAACGCCTTCATGAGCTGAAGCCATGATAGTGTGGAATTATGGATCTTTCCTCATGAATAATTTTATAATGAAATCTATGTTACAGGTGGACGGAAAATTACCTCCCTCGGGACGAGGTTGTTGTAGCAGTGGCCGACTGTAAAATGCCCAGTATCACAAGACACCCCGTGAACGTAGAAGCAACAGAGGATGACTAACCCTGACTGTTACGAAATGGGATTTGTCATCCCGGCGAGTCGAAACACGAATGACGGAGTTTAGTGCTAGCTTTCATTGTGAAATAATATATTTGTTCATAACCAGTCGTTGTTAATATATTTTTGGGGTTTATTAGCTGTATTATTGTGAGATTGAGTCTAACAGGAGTGACAAAATAGTTAACAGAACTGATTTTTCCATTCAGTCCATTTTATTCACACCAAAAACAGCGGAATATAAAACTGATTCATTTTTTCATACAAGTTGAAACTGGTAGCTATACCAACATTAATTTCTTTTGATATTCATATCATATTGTATTTCATGCAATATTACACAATATTATTCCTGGTGGAAAAACTCTATTGAAATTACGTCTTTTTCATTCAAGTGACAAGTATATAATAATAATAATAATAATAATAATAATAATAATAATAATGTAGTCCTTCTCGACCACCAGACCAAAACGATATTTGTCGTGGAGTTTTCAGCTCCTGGCGAGACGAATATCGTCAGAAAAGAGGAGGAAAAACGGATAAAATATCGAGATTTTCTCTTCGAACTCCGCAGACTCTATCCAGATCACTCTGTCAAGATGGTCGTTCTGATTGTTGGAGTCCTTGGTGGAATGATGTCTTCTCTACTCTCGAATCTAAAAATCATACCGGCTTGCCGCACTAAGGCAGAAATCTTAGCCGCACAGATGCAGAAGGCTGTCATTCTTGGCTCACTGCGTTTGCTCAGGGCACATGATTCTCGGACCCAATGATCACTTACCCCACGGTGTGGGGAGTGGTCATTGGTTGATTATGCTGGCGCGCCCTCCCGAATGTGTCGGGGCTTCGGGGGATAGGGCCTGATCAGCGCACACTACGGTGGAAAAAAAAAAAAAAAAAAAAAAAAAAAAAATAATAATAATAATAATAATAATAACACATCCGGAGCATGCCGCCTTTTCCGCCCAAAACCTTAGGGATTACGTATCCTATCTTCGGCGGCAGGGCTATATAGCTCCTTTCCAGCCTGCTAACGAAGTGGTGGAAGTGGCAGTTCTACCACCCGTTGGCACGGCTGGAGAGGAGACCAGCACCATACCACCAATGGAGACGACAATCAGAACACGCAGGGCGCTCCACAGGATTAAGCCCCTGAAGCCACAAGAACTGGCTCGTTTGGATGCGGAGGTTCATAGTGTTCTAACAGAAGAGGCTGACATCTGGCAAATCAACACCGCCGTGTATAACGTCGTCCAATCGCTTTCCGAATCGGAAGGACGAAATCCCGGCCTTGCGGTTCGGAAGATTGAACGGCGTGTACACAAGATGGAGGCTAAAATCATGTCGGCGAGACAACACGCGTCTCGTATCCAATGTGTGATGGATTACAGGGCAGCCAACAGGCCTTTCACGCCCGCAGTGCGGCGAATAGCCGCCAATCTACGACGTATCCATCACACTTTGAGCCAAGGCGTGCTGCTGACCACCAAACAGCACTGCCTTGATAGGATACGAATGCTAGTGGCTGCTAAGAAGTCACTAGTGAGGCGAGCGAGAAGTATCGCGGAAAACCTTAGGTTCCGCGAGAAACCTTCTCGCTTATTCCAAGAGCCTCCACGTGTTGTGGATAATCCGCCGACCGCTGATCAGGTGGAATCCTTCTGGAAGGATATCTATGAACACCCGCAGCCACTCCACTTAGACACTCCAGCCCTAGCGCAGTTCGAAGCTTTCAACAGAGAGCTTCGACAGCCTGAGCCCAATGAACTGCGCAACCCGATAACCCCGGATGACGTTCGAAGGGCCCTCGTTGGTTCCAAGAACTTTGCTGCTCCAGGCCCAGATGGGCTGAACACTTATTGGTGGAAAAAACTACCAAGTACCCACCACCATCTGGCCAGAGTTTTCAACTCATGGCTCGATGGAGAGCAGCCGATTCCGGATTGGTTTGTCGAGGGGCGGACCGTTCTTATCCCCAAAAGCGGAGATTTGTCGATTCCTAAGAATTACAGACCGATAACATGCTTGAATTCGTGTTATAAGTTGTTTACAAGCATCTTATACACACGAATACTCACCGCAGTTGACCGAGTGTTCGAACGGATATATGAGCAGAGAGGGTCGAAGAGAGGAGTCGCTGGATGTAAAGAGAACCTGCTCATCGATAGATGTGTAACGCAGGACTCGATACAATATAAGCGTAACCTCTCTATGGCCTGGATCGATTACCGTAAGGCATTTGATACAATTTCGCATGAGCTCATCTTGCATTTGCTCAGATGCCTTGCGGTACCCGACAACATAGTGAGATGCATTGAACAACTGACACCACTTTGGCGAACTCGCTTCACCATAACATCTGGTCAAGCAAGAGTTCAAACAGGGTGGGTCACTTTCAGAAGGGGTGTATTTCAGGGTGATTCCCTCAGCCCCCTTCTATTCTGCATCTCACTATTGCCATTATCCGTTGCGCTCAGAAAGACTCGAGGGTATAACTGTGGCACCCCCGGAAACCGGAGGCACAAGGTCACCCATCTGTTTTATATGGATGATCTTAAACTTTATGCCTCTGGAGAGAAGGATCTCTATCAGTCCTTGAGGGTGGTGGAAGAGTACACGCATGCTATCGGTATGAAATTCGGGATAGACAAATGTGCAATGGTTCATCTCAAAAGAGGACGATGCGGGGACTACGGAGAGGATGTGCAGCTCGTAGATGGAAGCATCCTACACCATCTGGATGCCGGAGAGACGTATACTTACCTCGGGGTGGAACAACGCCACTCACAAGAGGTAACTGCAGTGAAAAACTCTCTCCGCGGCAAGTATCAGCACAAACTTCGACAGATCTGGTCATCGGAACTGTCGGGGAAGAACAAAGTAGCTGCAACAAATATGCTTGTCGTTCCAATCTTACTCTACTCCTTTGGAGTAGTGAAGTGGACTCGGGAGGAGCTGTATCAACTCGACGTAAGGACCCGAAAAATGATGCATCTCTATAGGAGTTTGCATCCCAAATCGTCCGTTCCACGGTTGTACTTCCCCCGACAACAGGGAGGTCGTGGACTTTTGAGTTTGGAGTGTCTACATGACAGAATGGTACTGGATACAGCCTGTAAAGTCGTCAGGAGTTCGGATCCCCTTCTCTGCATGGTCCGTGACCATGAGAGAGCAGGAATTGGAGCATTTCTCCTTAGGGCAGCTGCTCGAGCAGCTGATGAACTCGGTATAGTTTTCGACTCTGAACGAGGTAACTACAACTCTGTCACCGAGTTGGAACCCGTTCAGCAAAAAGCTCAGATAAAATCCGCAGAGATCACCTTACTTCTGCAGAGACACAGGGATAAGCCGATGCATGGGGTCTTCTTCAATAACATTGAAGACCTTGGCTTATCAAAGCGCCTGACGTTCGCTTTTCTCAGGTCGAGTGGGCTGAAGTCGGAAACTGAGGGGTTCATCATGGCTTGCCAGGATGGTGTCTTCAACACCTTAGTCTACCGCAGTCGCGTGATGGGTATAGAGGTTCCTGACACAAGATGCAGGGCCTGCCGCGAGGCGCCCGAGACCCTAATGCACTTGCTATCAGCATGTCCAGCATATGCGGTCTCGGCCTATATCCATCGACATAACGCGGCCCTAAGAGTGCTATATTACCATCTACGGCACTCTTACGGTATTGACGAGACACCGGTGTTGCCCTACGCTCCGGGGGATATTGAATCCGTTGTGGGGAACGAGAAGTGTCGAATTTATTGGAACTATTCGTTCCCCACCCTCAGGCTCATACAAGCTAATAAGCCTGATGTAGTCCTTCTCGACCACCAGACCAAAACGATATTTGTCGTGGAGTTTTCAGCTCCTAGCGAGACGAATATCGTCAGAAAAGAGGAGGAAAAACGGATAAAATATCGAGATTTTCTCTTCGAACTCCGCAGACTCTATCCAGATCACTCTGTCAAGATGGTCGTTCTGATTATTGGAGTCCTTGGTGGAATGATGTCTTCTCTACTCTCGAATCTCAAAATCATACCGGCTTGCCGCACTAAGGCAGAAATCTTAGCCGCACAGATGCAGAAGGCTGTCATTCTTGGCTCACTGCGTTTGCTCAGGGCACATGATTCTCGGACCCAATGATCACTTACCCCACGGTGTGGGGAGTGGTCATTGGTTGATTATGCTGGCGCGCCCTCCCGAATGTATCGGGGCTTCGGGGGATAGGGCCTGACCAGCGCACACTACGGTGAAAAGATAATAATAATACGGCACTCTTACGGTATTGACGAGACACCGGTGTTGCCCTACGCTCCGGGGGATATTGAATCCGTTGTGTGGAACGAGAAGTGCCGAATTTATTGGAACTATTCGTTCCCCACCCTCAGGCTCATACAAGCTAATAAGCCTGATGTAGTCCTTCTCGACCACCAGACCAAAACGATATTTGTCGTGGAGTTTTCAGCTCCTGGCGAGACGAATATCGTCAGAAAAGAGGAGGAAAAACGGATAAAATATCGAGATTTTCTCTTCGAACTCCGCAGACTCTATCCAGATCACTCTGTCAAGATGGTCGTTCTGATTATTGGAGTCCTTGGTGGAATGATGTCTTCTCTACTCTCGAATCTCAAAATCATACCGGCTTGCCGCACTAAGGCAGAAATCTTAGCCGCACAGATGCAGAAGGCTGTCATTCTTGGCTCACTGCGTTTGCTCAGGGCACATGATTCTCGGACCCAATGATCACTTACCCTACGGTGTGGGGAGTGGTCATTGGTTGATTATGCTGGCGCGCCCTCCCGAATGTATCGAGGCTTCGGGGGATAGGGCCTGACCAGCGCACACTACGGTGAAAAAAAAAAATAAATAAATAAATAAATAATAATAATAATAATAATAATAATAATAATAATAATAATAATAATAATAATAATATTGGAGTCCTTGGTGGAATGATGTCTTCTCTACTCTCGAATATCAAAATCATACCGGCTTGCCGCACTAAGGCAGAAATCTTAGCCGCACAGATGCAGAAGGCTGTCATTCTTGGCTCACTGCGTTTGCTCAGGGCACATGATTCTCGGACCCAATGATCACTTACCCCACGGTGTGGGGAGTGGTCATTGGTTGATTATGCTGGCGCGCCCTCCCGAATGTATCGGGGCTTCGGGGGATAGGGCCTGACCAGCGCACACTACGGTGAAAAAAAAAAAAAAAAAAAAAAAAAATAATAATAATAATATGTCTTTATTCACACTCAATTATAATACGATAATACAATACTATATCCCATAATAGTGTGTAAGGGCGGAATTCAGTCGCCCCTATCCAAGGATACTGGTGACTGCTCTTCCATTCAACCCTTAAAACAAAACTAAAGAGAACGGGAAAGAGAGAAAAAAAATAAGAGAAGAGAAAACAAATCTAAATCTAGAGGTTCACAGGCTTTACAAGTGTAACTTGAAGTCACGAAAAAATATATATTATTTACAAATCAAAAATAATAGTAATATAAATTTTTTGGGAAAGAAAGTTTTTGGCTTTCTACTACTCCATCTGATACAAAAAAAATGGATGAGAGAATCTTCCAAAAAAAGGAAGGATTAATCAATTTGAAAATAAGTAACTCTATACATGGATGTGTAGATCATGCAAAGAAGTAACTTTCAGACACAAACTGAAAGAAATTCCTCCTGAAACAGCTACTTTCATATAAACATTGAATTACACGAAAGAAAAAATTCTTTCGAAACAAATACTTCTATATGAACACTGAATTATACAGAAGATACTTTTCTCTATTCAGTTTGTATATCGAACATTCGTGGAGGAATAAGAATCAGATATCATTCACATGAGTTCTACTTTGAATGAATGGTAATAAATTGTACTCACATGGAACACTGTCACCCTAACTGGTATACACGTGTTTCGCCTTAAGACACTTGCCCTAAGGCTCTTCAGTACCAAATTGGATAACATTATAGAAAATACATGATGACATAAGCAGATCAAGCTTATTCCGTGACATTCAAAATCGTAATTCATGAGTATTTTCTATAATCTTATCCAATTTGGTACTGAAGAGCCTTAGGGCAAGTGTCTTAAGGCGAAACACGTGTATACCAGTTAGGGTGACAGTGTTCCATGTGAGTACAATTTATTACCATTCATTCAAAGTAGAACTCATGTGAATGATATCTGATTCTTATTCCTCCACGAATGTTCGATATACAAACTGAATAGAGAAAAGTATTTTCTGTATAATTCAGTGTCCTTATAGAAGTATTTGTTTCGAAAGAATTTTTTCTTTCGTGTAATTCAATGTTTATATGAAAGTAGCATTTTCAGGAGGACTTTCTTTCAGTTTGTGTCTGAAAGTTACTTCTTTGCATGATCTACACATCCATGTATAGAGTTACTTATTTTCAAATTTATTTTCAAATTGATTAATCCTTCCTTTTTTTGGAAGATTCTCTCATCCATTTTTTTTGTATCAGATGGAGTAGTAGGAAGCCAAAAACTTTCTTTCCCAAAAAATTAATCACTCCTAAAAATATAACCCTTTCAAATCAGTAATATAAATGTTTTTAACTGCGTGAATGAGAATTAGATTAATGCTAGGGTGCTAACAGTAATTAGATCATGAAGGTTCCAAAGGAAGTGATAAAAACAAAACAAGAAAACAAAGGGAGAGGCTTGAAGGCAGAAAGCACATCAATTTATTGATCAGACTTTTAACTCTTGCTTTCGTGGCGCAACACTTATATTTGAAGTCTATCCTCAAATAACATGTTTCTCAGTGAGTACTTGAAAACAGATTTATTCATGGTTTTAACGAGTCAGGAATGGCATTATAGATCTTTGTTACATTATAAAGAAACGATCTTTGTTATAGTGAAGTATGATGTATTGGAGGGGTAAGGCAGTATCGATATCTGGTATGAAATGCGTGAACGTCGTGTCTGAATAAAAGTTTGTTGTATAAGTTAACAGGTACTTTCGTTTGAATTACATTATGTTTAAAACAACTTGTCTGTAGTAACCATCTTTGTTTCATAGTTAACCAATTCGATTCTTTAATTTTATGAGAAATTGAATTACGTTTCCTTATTCCATAAATGAACCGGGCACATGCATTTTGAACAATCTGAATACGATTTTGATCGTGATTGGTTAAACTTGAGTAATACACCATATTTGCAAAGTTAAAGTGACTCAACACTAAGGTTTCACATAATATCTTTTTTGTTTTAACATCTAAAATTTTTTAAAAATTTGATACCAGTTTGAGGTTACAATATGAATTTTTGATGCATTTCGTTACATGTGCACTGAACCTCAACTCTGTGTCCAGAACTACACCTAAGTTTCTTGTTGAGCTCACAGCTTCAATGTCTTCTGTACCAATTTTGATGTTAATTTGATCAAGTTTATTCTTGTTGTTCCTGTTACCAAAAATTAATAACTTGGACTTGACAAGATTGATTATCACACAGTGATCCTTTGATATGTTATTCAACCTATTGGTCGGTCGGTAGCCAAGCGGTTCGGCGTGTGTGCTTTGTTCACTCACTCGAATTGACTGCCGTGTTGGTCGGTGGTTCAAGCCCTAGTCTGAACGATCGATCTTCACTTGCTACCGTCCAACCCGTGTTAGGAATCACACGTTAAAAGGTAAGACCTGGTTAATCCTTAGCTCGCACAAGTTTCGACTTCTGAGGGTTGTCGTTCGTAGGGGTGCGACAGCTGGTTAACGGAAAAACAGATTTTAAACAGATTTTATTAAGGTCTTCATTGAGAATAGAGCATGCCTCATTTACGTTTTCTGGATGAAATGTGTAATACATTTGCGTGTCATCTGCATAGTAATGAGATTGACAATGAGATAGACATGCTGACAGATTTGCAGTATACATCATGAATAATAAAGGTCCCAAAATGGAACCTTGAGGGACACCGGTCGAGAGACTTAGAGGTATAGAACATTTATCCCCAGATTTAACTAGCTGAATACGATCAGTTAAGTAACTTCTGATCAACGTTGTTGCACTATTGGTGAAGCCATTAAAGTGTAAGATTGCTAATAGTAGTTGATGGTTGATGCGATCAAACGCCTTCGAATAATCCAGTAAGACAAGAGTAGCCGAGTTGTTATTGTCAAGAGCAGTAAATAAGTCATCTATAACTTTAAGAAGTGCTGAAGTGCAACTGTGATTGGGTCGAAATCCGGATTGATTATCTGGTAGAAGATTATGGTATTCCAGATACTCTCTTATTTGTACGTTTAAACTTTTTTCCAATATTTTTGAAAGTGTAGGCAATATACTGATAGGTCTCAAGTCCTTCAAATGTTTTGGCTTATTTATTTTCGGAAGGGGAAGTGCGTGTGCGATTTTCCTACAATCTGGAAATATAGAATTTTCTATACAGTAGTTCACAAGATGGGTGATGTATAAGATTAAGCGGGGACAACAAAGTAGAATCATTTTCAAATTTATATAATCTGCTCCTGTAGCATTAGATTTAATTTCGAAAAGATATTTTTTTACTGTATCAATATCGACTGTGCTGAAATGAAATGTATCGGAAGCTGCCTTGATATTAGTGTTGTAAAATTTCAATGCATCTTCATTTGGTTTATCATTTTCGTGGGCAGATTGTACGAAATGTCTGTTGATAATATCGACATCATTTAATTCTCTGGGCAATTAAAAATAACTTTTTTGGGGCCTAATATTTAGATTTTTTAAAGTTTTCCAGACAGATTTGCAACTGTGATCATTCCTAACAATATTGGAAAAAAAATGATTTCTTTTGCTGTTGTACCGATAAATTACAAAAATTTCTCATTTCTTCATAATACTGCCAATCTCGAGTATTTTTTGGTTTTTTTAAATTTAGATAAAGCCTTCTCCTTTTGCTTAATAATTTGTTAAAATTAGGAGTAAGCCAAGGTGCATATTTTTTTGTTATTCTAGAAATTATTATGGGGGCATGTTTATCAAAAATTTCCAGAAGTAAATGATTAAAAATTGAGATTTTTTTGTTGACATCATTTTCGTAAAGAATTTGATCGAAATCCAAAAATAAATCCAATAAAGTAGCACTATTTGTACCTATTCTGGTAGGTTCATTCACAATCTGACATAAACCAAAACTGTCAAATAAAGAGTTTAGACTATTGAAATTATTTGAGGCTGTGTTAAGAAAATCTATATTGAAATCTCCTCCACAAAAAACGCTAGAGTATAAAAGTATATAGTTTTTTCATACTTCTGAAAAGACGCAAAGCAAATGCTAAATCTCATATTCTTGTATGTATGTTAAGTGTTGTCAAAGGTGGATTTCGAATCTCAATTGATCCAAAATATTCATTATAATTTTAATCATGAATAACTTTTTTCGAGATCAATTACCCTAACACCAAACTGATATTTTTGCACTCGACGCGCGTTTCGCCAACAAAGTTAGCATCCCCAGGAGAAGAAAATATACCTAGTCTTGTCCTTATATAATAAAATTTGTTATGTGAGGTTGTATACCTGAAGTCCAATATGGAATTTCTCGGTAATTAACTATCTGCAAGTTCTTAGTTATTATTCTCTTCCTAACAGAAGAATAAAAAGTGGGCTAAAGGGGATGGGTCCCTTATCGCCATTCATGCTGTTCTTACATTTTGCTATTTCTAGACTCTTACATGCATCGAGTAGCCTGGTGGGTTTCCGATGCATGTGAGAATCTAGAAATAGCAAAATGTATGCATGTGAGAGTCTAGAAATAGCAAAATGTATGCATGTGAGAGTCTAGAAATAGCAAAATGTATGCATGTGAGAGTCTAGAAATAGCAGAATGTAAGAATAGCATGAATGACGATAAGGGACCCATACCGTTTAGCCCGCTTTTTAATCTTCTATTAGGAAAAGAATAATTACTAAGAACTTGCAGGTAGTTAATTACCGAGAAATTCCATATTGGACTTCAGGTATACAACCTCGGGTAACAAATTTTAGTATATAAGTATTAACCAGACTAGACTAGGTATCAATTTTCTTCTCCTGAGGATGCTAACTTTGTTGGCGAAACGCGCGTCGAGTGCAAAAATATCAGTTTTGTGTTAGGGCAATTGATCTCGAAAAGAGTTATTCAACTTTCACACCAAAGGTTTCAATCTCATCGTTAATTTCAATCATATTCAATTTTGAAAATTGAACACATATCAGGCACTTCCGTTTATAATATCTATTCTATTGCCTGATTAACTTAGATACTTTCTTTGTTAACATTTCTCAGCAGGTACATTTACAGAGAAATTGAAACAGTACTTGGGAATTTCAAAGTTGGAAAGAGGTAAAGTTATACGGAAATCGTCAACTTAGGCACTTGACATGTTGCTTTCTCTCTTTCAAACTTACTCAGTTTGCTAACTTTGTTGGCGAAACGCGCGTCGAGTGCAAAAATATCAGTTTGGTGTTAGGGCAATTGATCTCGAAAAAAGTTATTCAACTTTCACACCAAAGGTTTCAATCTCATCGTTAATTTCAATCATATTCAATTTTGAAAATTGAACACATATCAGGCACTTCCGTTTATAATATCTATTCTATTGCCTGATTAACTTAGATACTTTCTTTGTTAACATTTCTCAGCAGGTACATTTACAGAGAAATTGAAACAATACTTGGGAATTTCAAAGTTGGAAAGAGGTAAAGTTATACGGAAATCGTCAACTTAGGTACTTGATATGTTACTTTCTCTCTTTCAAACTTACTCAGTTTGAAATGTGAATTTCAGAGATAATATTAAGTTTGAAAACAATACCAAGGATTTCAATAAATGTATTTATAGAACGAGAGCCCGCGTACCACGGGCCTGAAAATGTTTCTATGTATGTCTACAATTCAGGTATAAATGAACCCTCACTATGGAGCTTGGATCGCGGTGGCTTCGACAGGTAACAGATAGTAAAGGTGATAAAAATTGTGTTTCAAATTCGTTTCAGTTTTCATATATTTCATTTATAATAATTTTATAAAGTACCACGTTCATCGCCAGATACCTAGTGCAGTGACAACCCTCTCCCAGGCTCCCTTAAAGTATAATTACTCATGATAATCCTTTCGTCATAATATAATAGCTGGGCCCGTAACTGCTACTACCCCACTTTTATACCATTCGTACTAATACCGGGTCATATAGATCCATATCTCAAAAATAGAAATAAATATTCAGAAACCAAATTTCATTCATTCAGGCGGAAGAAAATAACAATCACAACATTTATGACAAACTCAAGTGAAATGAAAATTAATTTTAACAGTCTGGACACACGGTACAGCAACATTTCAGACAAATTGGTTTTTCAAATATTCTACAAATATAGATAGTTTTTTGGTCTTTTTTGGGGGGGGGCACATCTTTTCCTTTTTCTATTTCCTTGGGTTTCTTCAGCTTTCCGCCGAATTGTAGGATGAATTTTGAAAAATATCTGCTGCTCTGTCGCGAATTTGTCACGTGATAAAATTTCAATTAATTCTTGTGTGGACGTGTTGAGAGCAAAGAGCTAACCCAAGGTCCTTCAGATAATTTGGTACTATTATAAAACTGTATTATATTAGGTTTTTTGTGGCAGCATCAATTCGATCGTCATGGTGCATAGAGGATTGCAGAACGACACTTTTATTCTATTTTGGGACGTAGCTGACAAGAGTAAGACCAGATGTGAAACCAAAAAGGAAGGAACCCACTTCTCTAGCTCTGGATGGTGAAAATGCGGCAGGTATTTCTCTTTTATTTTTCTTCATAGTTCCTACATATGTCAGGCCTTTTTCTTTCAACTCACGAGCTACCCCCATTGATGTTTTAAAAACTGTCTGTTTAAAAAACTGTTTTTCTGTTAATCAGCTCCGCCCCCATACAAACGACAACTCTCAGAAGTTGAGAAACTTGTGCGAGCTAATGACTAAATATGTCTTACCTTTTAACGAGAATCATTCCAGCTTCAACCACATAAATTCTCTGGAGAAAAATATTTGGTCGAGGCAGGAATCGAACCCACGGTCTTCCGATCGTGAATCGGGCGCACTACCACCGAGACCAGTTCCACAACCAATGTATACTAATTATCTGCAGTGAGATTTCGTATGGAATTGAAGAATGATTCCGTCCTTCGCATAACAACTTGTGTAGGTTGAGAAAGTGACTTTTCTTTGCATTGTTTGCTACTTTTTAGTGTATTGATTTCTTTTCCGGTATACACCTCAGCATTGCACATAGGTACATATAATGTGTTTTTGTGTTTTCGAATCAGCAAAAATCTGAATGTTAATGCCGTACTTTGCCGGTTTACTTAGGATGTACTTCCTAAAAGAACATCTTTCTCTAAATGGAACGAACATTTCATGTAATGTTAGGAATATTCCAGGAGTGTAGTTAGATTTTGAGTTCTCAACAAAATTTTTGAATATATTGGATATTGTAGCAAGTTTATTTGTTTCACGACGCTCAGCTCGCGTTTCGAAGTCATCAAATCTAATGGCAGCTAAAAGGAATAGAAATCTAGCTGACGTAATGGTACACCGAAAAATGTCTCTACCTATTCCATCTGTTGCTCAAAGAGATTTCAGCTCCTCGTAGCCAGATTTGAAAATACCGTACAAATATAATAGGCAAATGAATGCTTCTATTTCGACTTTATTTGTGGGTTGTATAAAACGAGGATGGAAGTTATATCTTGAGTTACGTTTAGTTTTGAATGAACTGCAATTCACTCTCATAAGATCAATTTTTTTGTTAGTGTTTGTAACAATCTCTGTCAAGATATCAGAAATAATCAATCTCTATGATTTTAATGGAGATTCAGATGGGGGGTTTTCTTGTGCAGGACCTTTTAGACCAGGCAGAATGGTGTGAATATTTTCTGCTCGCTCTCGTCCTCTAACTGAAGCTTGTTGTGACCATTTCATACATGGTTTTGCAGTTTTATTATTCAATAATCAATAGAAACATCTTTTTTTACAGATATTTTCTTCCACTCCATCTACACCAAAATTTTGTTCATTAGTATCCTCGTTTTCACTAACACTATAATTCTGTATCCGTTCTAGAGTTTTCATCATTTTCGGGTACCCACTCATCATCTTCACTTTCTGTATCATGATCACTGAACAGTTCATGATCACTGAACAGTTCATGATCAGATTCTCCTTCCTCGCTTTCGTCCCCATCAAAAAGAATAATATTTGTTGCATCCATTTCATCATCAGCTGATATACAATGGGAGCTAGAAGGACCTGCCCCATCTTCTCCTGTAATTTCTTCATCTTCAAATAGTCACTTGTTAGTAAATCAGCAAGTTCTTTCTCAATTAAAAGTTTTCTGTTGTCCATATTCTCTGCTAGAAAAAAAGAATTTTGAAATAATTGAAAATTATTACCAATCTGTTGTTTATGAGATATACGGTTTCAACGTATCGAAGATACTCACCCGAGGTAGCCAGTAAACGTCGTTATGACGTGTTTTTTACGTGAGTACTTACGTCTTCATCACTATTTCAATTGGTGAATATCACTATTAAATGTCGTCACAATGTCACAGCCCAGTGACGTCACAAAGGGATGTAATTTTAAAGTCACTATTGACGTAGATTGACGTCAAAAGTGACGTCGAATTATATCTCAAATCACGTCAACGTTTAGTACACGTCCAAAATCTGACTTAGGAACTAATAATTCCTCTTCCTAAACGATCACTAATATATTATAAGTAAAAAAAAATAAATCTTTTTAAAACAATATATTGAAAAGTTGGATAAATTAACATTTTTTTTCTTGAGATTTTTTAATACAATATCAAACAATACATAAAATTAGCTACCTACTCAGCATCATGGGAATAGCGTCAATGATACAGACCTTTGAAAGCTGCAATCCCTTTTTCAACCTCCATTGAATTCAACTAACAAAAATTCAATTCATATTTTGACAGTAATATATTCGTCAACATCTGTAACAAAGATAGGTATTTCAATGTGATTTCTCGAAAATAAATGTATACATGAAAATCAAATGATAAGAAAATCAAATATAGTTTTATGTTGAATAAAAATGAACACATATTAACGATGATCATGGAGTAAGAGAAACGACACCAGAAAATGTCCATCATTAAAATATAAAACCAAACATTTTGTTACTATATTATCAACACTTCACATTTCCAAGTCTGATAAGACATCTAATAGGTCAATATGTAACTTTTTGATGATATTTGATAAGAATAAAGTTCCCTATAAGATGTGAAATGTTTGCCCATCAAAAAAGCAGACCTCTGAGAAGTAACAATCATATTGTAACTTTGAAACACTTGAAATAAAAATAAAAAGCTTTGAGAATTTTATCATTAACTCTTGATCAGCTCAGTATGGCTGGAATCATGTTACGGAGGCAGTAATAAGTAGAATCAAATCTACAATGGCAATTATGCACTTATGTGATTCATATTTAAAAAAATATATTTTTGGTGTATATATCTACATATTGATCTCAGGAACACGAATTTCATAACAAAAAAGTGTGAAATTCCACCTTCTTTCCACAGTCTGATTTAACAAAATATCATAGCTCATTTTCCTGATTACGCTTCATACCATAGTCAAACATTTATTCATCCAATATTAGTGATTTTCAAACGTCTCAGCAAAAACAGAAGAGATATAATATAAATGTCATATTCAAAAGAAGCAGAAAATTTCAATAGAACTTGAATTGTTGGGTACAACAAGCTGAGTAGAAGATGAGATCACTGAATGTTGATGAATGTTTTGTTAGGTTAGGAAATTACATACTGATGAAAAGTTGTAACTGAAAAAAAATGCTGTATCAATGATGATTTTGTCAAAAAAAATTATTTATGAGGGCATAAACACTGTCCTGTTGTAGAAATTCATGAGTGATCAGGAATAATATCCTGCTAAATCATGCTGCAGAAATAAGGTGGAATTTCAAACAACATGGAAATTACAAAATTTTTCACTTTTTCATTGTGAAATTCGTGTTCCTGAGGTCAAATACGTCAACAAATATAAAATAGAGGTCGTACATAATATATGAAAATACCACTTTCATAGAAAATTCTACACCCTACTGGGTTAACGCAATCATTCTGGCATTCATCTGGCATTCTAGCTAATCAGAACGATTTTGGCTTAGGCGGTAAATTCGAATCGCAGATGTTGGCGGTTATAACTGAAATCACTATAAGAATATGGTAAAAATACCTTGCATTTCGCCGATCGAATTATAACTGATTGGACGATTAGAATTATACACATAATTTTTTCAAGATCAACATAATTACACAAATTATATCCATAGGAATCGTTTCCCAACGCAAAATTTATTTTCAGTTTCTCCATTTTTTTTGTATATGCTCCCAAGTGACGTCAAAATGACGTCCATTGATGACATCCGTTGATACATATGTCAGTATGAGGTACACAAATAACGTCATGATGACGTCGTTTGAACTGACGTCATTTATTGGTGATGTCAAAATCATGTCATTTTTTGGTACCATGACGTATATAACTCAAATATCACCAAAAACCAACGTTATTATGACATATACTGGCTACCTGGGACGTTATGTACATACAGTGAAATACTCCCCTTACTACTATCACCGGTCTTTCAAACCCTAATTAGCACGTACTTCGTTAAAAATGGGAGGAATCGATGCGATCTGCATAACAGTCAGGAATAGACGAGAAGTCACGGATCATCAATAGTCTTTGCTTTTTGGTCGGTAAGGGAGTAGTATGCAAATATATCGTTGGGTCGTACAGACCCGGTAGTAGCAGTTATGGGTTGAATATGTTATTTTTGACAACTATGAAACGATGTATCCTCTGTCGCCGAACAGAGTTTCGATGGTACCCTTATCCAGCCAGGCACATTTAAAGTCACCTTAGGCGTGAGCGCGAGATATTTATATACGTAAGCGGGTGCGAGTGGAATATTGAGTTCTATTCAGTAGATTTTCCAAGGAAAATGATTGTATAAAATTACTAGGTCCTAAAAAATACATTCTTGGGAATAATATAGAAAGTTTTTATGTTTATAAGTCACTATACACATGTTGAAAGCGTAAACTTTTCACATCATCCGACAGGTTACTGCGTGAATAAAAAGTATTCTTCGGAAAAATGTTCCATTCATCACCAACTATCGAAACAACTACTTTCTTTTATATGAACATTAAACTAAACAATAAACGATTTCTCCTATTCAGTTTATATCCCAAACAATCGTTATTGACTTTAATTAGATGTCCTCCATAGGAATATTCACACATATTTTTGTATGAAGATGGAAAAGTAAAAAATCTAAACTTTTTTCATAAAAATCAATCTCTCATAAAGACTACCTCAATTTGTGTTGATTGTAATTCAGAACATTAGATGTAATACAAGATTTCCTCTGTATTCAACGTTCTTTTCATCATTTCAATGAAAGTTATAGTTGTAATGCTCATTATAAGTAATTAGTTTTCTTCAATTGAATGTTTCAACTCTGAAGCTCGAATATTCATAGTTCAATAAGATACGCAGTTGAGGCTAAATTTTTTTCGCATAAATTTGTTTAATCAAATAATCTCATAAAAAATAGTTTTGTGAGAGGAACTATATTGTTTAGATCTTTCTGTAAGAGTATTTAGTCCCTAACCGTTTTCACGTTTTTGAAAACCCCAAAATCGCCTGCAAAAAATGAGCCATATGAATAATTCAGCACTGATGAAAGATCATTAATGATCTTTCAACCTTTTCAACCTACAACTTATTTTTTTGATAACAGTAATCTAGAGTTCAACCGATTTTGGTATTTTACCGCATTGTTTAGAGTTTACATTATATATATTTGTTTTAAAGGCCATAGGCATTGTGATATCGATTAGGAACTATTCAGTGAACGTGAACCGTATTTTACATCATATGTAACTCACTTAAACCACTTGTTCCCAGATGATGTTGATGTTAAATTGTTATTGAGAAGGTTAATAACGTGTTTTCTTGTTTCTGGCACAAGTATAAACGCCCTGAGAGGAAGACTTCAGATCTGACCCGAAGAACCAGAGATGGTCGAGAGTGACAAACCACTGTTCGTAGGCAAAATGAAACCTTATTTTGTTTTTCTGTAGTAGGAACTCATTCTCAAAGGCAGAGCTGTAGCATTGTTGTACAAAATTGACACCACTGCACCGTAGTTCAACATTTTGTACTATTTGTACGTGAAATAGTATCATTCTACTTATTCAGTCGTATACTAATTCCAGTTCTGATGGTGTTCAAGCAAAGCACATTTGAATAGTACGAGGAAAAAACATTCAATATACAAAACAAATAACTCATCCCAATTCTTCACATTTTCGAGTTTTTTCATAGTCGTGTTCTAATAACTCTGAATTGTTCTTATTATTACACTCACATTTTACAATTAAGTATTTGAAACAAAGTAGTAGCTCGTAATCTATTTATGTTCAACTTTCCGAAGTTGCTATTAACATACCTTGCACCCATATGTCCTATAGTAGTCAATAAAAAAGAAAATATTTCACAAGTTACTACTTTTTGAGTCTTCTATGCCTCAGTATTACATAATTTCATGTGTCACATTGCTTGAATCTAAACTATCTGTAGCGCCTGGGTGTTGTCATTTTTTTTGTCGAGGTATTGATCTTCGATTTGAAAGATATTTGACGAATAGTGATAAATTAGGTATTTCTTCAAGACGAAAACAGTGATTCATGAACATAGATTTTTGCAAATAACAGATAATATTGATTTTTCATTGTATCTCTGTGAGTGTAGATACGAAAATTTCAAAGACATCAAGTCGAATACGAGTCAGTTCCGCACGAATTCTAGGCAATTTTACATGACATGCGGAAACATTGTCTGAATAGTGACACGTACAAGATTTCTTCTTCTCAGTACTTCGGAATGTATTTAAGAATTATCATCTACTATTCAATTCTATTATTTCTGAAGTTATTGCTGAATAGAAGTGATCAGTGTCCCCACCAAATTTGGAAATTTCAAATTTAAAGTTGAAATTGAGTTACGGCAGTGAAATAATATTTTGAGGAAGAAATGGCAGGAGAATTTGAATCTATGTGTTTTCATGAGCTCATTCAAAAACTGAAAAGCAAACATGACGATACAAACCTTTTTAAATTATTAACCGCTATTGAAAGCCATATAATGTGCAACATATACGAAAATTTTGAGTTCATGAAGATGAACTGCTTGGAATACGTACTGAAGGCGTTAGAAATGAATGGGAAGAATATAATCTACGTTTCGTTGAGCATTATAGAGTATTATGCGAATACTCAACCGTTCAAAAGTTCAGTAAGTACCCGTTTTTATTCACCTTTTTTAACTATGTAGCAAATTTCAAAACGAAAATCGGGTTAAATAGCTGAAGTGATTGAAGTAATACTACATATTCAAAAAACTATTTTACATATCATCTGTCATATGCGGAACTCAAATATATTATTCCAGTAGATTTTAAAAAATGTACAATTCATTCAAATAACAGGTAATTTTCTACCGCTAAGACCCGATATGCGTTCCTGGCTCATAGAAGATCGCAAGTGATTTTTAATTAGTTTTGGTTTGCTGAAACTTCACTCACAGTTTGCGGATGTAATCGGTATAGTAAATTAGCAGGGCAATACGAAATATAAAAAAAAAGATAGAAACCAATAGCATTTTCTGTATCATCAAATAAAAATTGAAAACGTAAAAACGAGTTCCTGGCAGAAATCAACGGTGCTTAAATTTCGCCCGTTTTCTCGAGCCAGATCTGCTTCATACTTTTGCAGTTTTTAAACTGACATTTTCAAAATATTAGTACTGTTAAGAAAAGCAAAATTCAAATTCAGCATGGTAGTACAATTTGATTACATCAAATACCATCATTATTTCTCTAGAAATAGTTGAACAGGTTGGAGTGTTTATAATTCATCTTCACAAATCTCATCGAAATGTTTTTTGAATTTCAGAATTCGTTTGTTATGTAAAACAACACCAGTTTCTCATGAACTTCTCCTGCCTCTTTTATTCAATATTTCATTGTATTTTGTTCCATTTGGTCAGTTTCGAACAGACCATTAATTAGTGCGACTAAACGGGCAAGGATAATATCTCCATTCTGAATTTCTATTTTCACTCGATTGAATTCGTGAAAAATATTCGCCCAAATAGGTCAATTATTCGCACATTCAATTTTTTATAGCAGTTAAAAGATAACCTGCCTTGTATTTAGCTTCTGAAGCATGATAAGTTTGCTTAACTGCTAAGGCTTTTACTACTTGCAAACTATTCAATAGGACATTCACAGTAAGATATTTCGCAGACAATCTCATCCGACTAGATACTTCCTTTCAAATGTATTTTAACATATTTTTCAAAATTTCTCACCTAGTAGTGGAGTCAACAAAAGCAATATACTTTTTAATCAGTCCAAATAGCTTCCTATCATAATGGGGCAGAATGAATACCTACAAGATTTAAAGTGAGCCAAGCACGGTACGAACTCTGTCCTTCCTGCAATCACGACTTGTACTCCATTATAGATGCCGGCCATATTGGACTCATTATCATAGTATTGGCCGCGACATTGTCCAATATCTAATGTGATCAACAAGTACTGAATATCAAACACAAACAACCAACACACATCTTCAAAACAAAACAATGTCGTGGAGAGAGATCGTCAAGGGAGTTTTCAAATATAGCTTCATCCCTATCGCAGGTCCAATCCGGACCAGTTTAATAAAATGAGTATTCTCTCACGAGCGTCATTATTTTCTAGAAAAGGAAAAACTAAAACGGAATAATGAAATTCTGTTAATCACTTGCAATATTGTTGTCAGAATATGACAAACTCGACTATCTAAAATGAGAAGCTGCTGTGTGCAGGCGCTTTTAAGAATTAGTCAAATACAAAAATTTGGTATCGTGATATATTGAAGTCGTTAAATTTATAAAAAAAATCTGTTGCCTTATTTTGATTCGACTATTGCTGTAGGTTCAATTTGTATATACTTTTATTCTAGTGTGGAATTTCATAGAAAACAAAAAAAATGGATAATATTTTCGGACACAATCAAATACATTTGAGGACCGGACATCAACCGGACTAATCCGTCTGCATTTGGAAATATTTGATTTTGTAGTGTTGACGTACGAATCGGCTGCTTGTTTGAGGTTAAAGAAGTCTTCGGGTTGTAGAAAAAGAAATCTGTTTTTCCGTTAATCAGCGGACACTTCTCAACTCTTTTACGTTTCTCGATCTGAGCGAAATCTCTGTCACAGGACAAAAATAAAAGGCCGGATATCAAAAATGTATAGTCAATGTCATCATAAATGCGCGTATTCGTCAGATGAATCCTTTTGCTTTTTCGGCTTTTTTATGGTGTATTAGTAAAGGGGTTTTTGCTTTTCCATCACCAGGTTTTGCTGTCAATTCTGCTGATAGTAATTGACATTTAGAGCAAGTATCAGTGCGTGGTCAATAGAACGAAATTTCCAAAGGTTCTGTAATAAAACTTGTATGTGATATTAGAGTCGTGGTTTCTGTCTTTAAAGGGACGATACGTCCTGCTGATGTTCGAATCTTGGCTGAAGTACTTCAATTTTTCCTCCTTCCATAATGACTCTCGTTCCACATCTGCAGCTGAGAACTTGTTCGCACCTGTTTTGGACCTCATTACCCCGCATTTCTTTAAAGACCACTTCGCCATTTTTTTCAACTTTCACGAGAGTTTCAATTCTGTGTTCGCTTATATGGAAAACGTACGTGAAATTATTCTTGCAAACCTGACGATATCACCCTTCCCATTTGGCAATGAAAACAAACCTTAGCTTGCCGTCTGACTTCTGTTGTCCTTTGCGTCATCATACTGACCATGACGCCTTCGTTTTACAGGAATGATGACCATCAGACCCTTCAAAAAGAAATTTTGCTTCACATTGTCTTTCAGGGCATAGAAATTGTGAAACAAAACTTTCTCTGCTTATGCGGGACACAAACACATCAAAACTTACACTTGCAGCTGAACTGAAACAAAACAAGACATAATCTATTAGAAAAATTAAATTATCAAGTTCAGCAGAAAACAGTAATAGTGTAAGCGAACTTTGGAAAATGATAATAACAATAAATGCTTTCATTGAAACATTACTCAGTACAAGAAATACTAACCTAACCTAACAAATGTTGTATTATTGATAAAAACATCACTCTTTCCCTTGAACCTAAAAAAATTATATGCCCATACCTTTTATACCATTTCAGGAACCCATTATCTGTTTCTTTTACAATATTCAAACATTCAGAATTGTAAAGCCTGCATTTTCAATTTGCAATTGCTGAAACTTAACCCTGAAAGAGATTTCGTAAAGATTTTGCCTTCTGCCTGTCCCTATTGAAGAATTTTCCTTATCAAACAATTTCACACAGCCTTGTGTGGCTTTGTTTGAACAACTTTCATTGATCATGGCATTTAGCCCGCATTATAGGTTGTTGGTAATGGCACTTAGCTTGCTTTTTCGGGTCTTACTCAATTTTTGTTTTTTTTTGGACTCAGCCCGTTATTGATGTCCACTCTTCATTTACATATCACTTATGAATAGTAGGTGTCGGTATACGAGTTTAGTCAGGGTAGTCATTTGTTTTGGTGTTTTGATAATAACTGTGAAATCGTCGACTCTGAACCTCATGTATTCCTCTCAAATTTTGCTTTATAAATATAATTTGCTAACCGCATTGAAAACGGTGTTTTCCTGTATAAATGAACATACAACAGTGTGGAAGTTGTATTTCATAAATGAATGGATTGAAAAATAATACATTTACCTAATATTTTTAACGGTTTCTTTTGTATAAATGCATGCATTTGCATTTGTTTCCCAAAATGTTATTTTTTTCAATTTTCCTTATTATTCTCTCCACTTCTACTTCAGCATATTCTACAGGAAGTATCATGTATTGAAGAGCCGTTTTATGTTTCAAATAGAAATAATAATTCATCACTCCTGCTTGGGGAACCTGCTCTACAGTGAAATACGTATCGGGCGGTTTTGGAAACTGTTATATTAAAAAAATTTAATAATGATATTCAGCGAGAATCTGCCAATTCATTCGGTAGTATTGAGTCTTTCCTATACATCATTTAACATATTGGCTATTTGAATTTGTTCACATTTTATTTTACCAAAATATTTTATTAGGTTAGTTTTTGGAAAGTAAAAATTTCAGAATCGTATTTTTATATTAATTGCATTATAGAAAACTGAGTTTCTTGAGCATACTCAATGATTAATCTAATTTTTCACGATTTAGGCGGATATCAACATTTTGACATCATTAACCAGATTGATGGGGCGATTTCCCGAAGAAACTACAGTTAATGAGAGAATATTTCATACTCTTGCAAAAATATGTGAAACAAATGAAAAGTATGCTCACAAAATTACAACTAAATATCCAGAATTTGTGAAACGTGCTTTGAGGTTTTTGGAAATGGCTGCGACTGAAAATTGTTCTGAAACTGCTCCTGACACGTCGTTACTGCTTCTTAGGTAAGAATTATAGAAAGTCCAGATTACTATGTATTTTATAAATTTATTATTCTTTTTTTTTTTTGAAGTGCCCTTGATTGTTTGGATGAAATGAACGAAAAGTATTTTTTTGGGTTCTTTGGTCTGATTGCTTGGCTTCATCTTTCCTGCGGTGAAACAGATAAAAACGTATTCAAAAAACACACTTTTACATGAGATTTTCCACAGAGTTTTCAAGATCGCGGTTTTTTAAATTTTCGAGTGAAAATCTCACATGAATACGTTATAATGGATTTTCATCAAGTATCGGTCAGTTTTATCATATATTTTAGATATATACAGTTTTTATTTCAATTGGGTTTGTAAGTCAATTCAGAACGTTTATTTCATTTTTCAAGAAAACCTCAAATTGAAAAATCTGTAAAAAAATGCAAACAAACAATAAATTGGAAGAGCATATGGAAACCAAAATAAGGTTTGAGAATAGAATAAATTCACAAACATGAAGAACGATGACAGATGAAAAATTTTGACAAATGGTAAATAATCTGTCATATTATCAGTACAAAGTTATCATGAATATAATTTCCAGTAAAAATGCACGAATAAAAAAATATTTTCAATTATCAGTTGTGAATTCAATTGAAGTAATTTAAGAGTTAATTATTTTCATTTTTATTATTTGATCAAAAGTTAAAATGTAATTATAAATTTTGCTCAAATCACTATTTTTCAGTATCGTGAGAAAATTTTGTGGAAATGATAAAATATTTTCGAAACAACTAGCAATATCAAGATTGACTAAAACCAATGTTGTTCATTTGGAAAAGTTATGAAAAAAATACTTACGTAAAAAATTCTAGGGAGGTCAGATATTTCGTTTTATACAAAACTTATTATTTTTTGATCACTTAACCATATCGATGACTTTTTTATTTTTTCAAAATCTGTTATTTGAGATCCAAAATAATCAAATTTTTCAATTTATTGTCAATAGCAATTTTCCATTGAGTTTTTCAAACAAAAAATATATACAGGTGTATCCGTTCAATGAAGAAAATTGATAGCATTTCAGGTTAACCAGTGGTAAGTACCAGAAACTAGTATCGCGATCACAGCCACGAAAACCCAGACATCGATTTTTTTCAAAAAGATAAATGTCTCCGAACCGCATATAATAATGTCAGAATATACAATTCCGCTCTCTGCTTCGATAAGTTTGTAAGGGGTTGAAATGGACACCAATATGTCTTGGCACAATCATGTCGCTGGAATTCTAATGGCTGCTCTTTGAAAGCTTGGAAAAGCTTGGAACACTGTTCCGAACCAGAAAACTGTACAAACCTCGGCAAATTTTGATGCTTCATGAATATCAGATCAGTCCTCCTTTGGAGTATTGTTCACATGTATGGAGTTCCGCCCTTTAGCATATCCTGAAGCTACTGGATTCCATCCAGAAAATAGCCATTTGCCTAATTGGAGACAAGAACATCACTTGCGACCTTGATAGTCTGGAACATCGAAGAAAGATTGGAGATTTGTGTCTTTCTTATAGTTACTTTCAAGTGTTGACTTGGCACATTTGATTCCACCAAGAACGGTACAAATTAAAAATACGCGACGGACTGTGGCTGCTAATCGTTTTGAGGTTCAACTCAGTACACTTCGAACTTCACTGTTTGAAAACTCTTCCATTTTGAGAACTGCTTTCATGTGGAATAAATTGCCCGAGAACATTTTTCTAAATCAATTTAATCTTTAGCGATTCAAATCCAACGTGAATCGCTATTTTCGCACAGGCAGCATTTTTAGAGCACCTGAAAGATTTTTCCTGCTGTGCTTGTCTTTTGTTCTTAAAAAAAATGTTTGAATGTACTGAGTTGGAAAACTCGCTCCCCCTCCCTCATGCCCCCTACCGGGTTGAATGCCCTGAGTTGAAATCTTCTCCACAAGGTTGATGTGTGCAGAACATTCCATCTTGCCAATCCACCCCCGCTCCTCCGGAGCGGTTCTCAACGTACTGATGGGCACTTCAGCAAGATTGACATCTGACCTTCTTTGGTCGAAGGTCAGCTTCTAGGTGCTTTAACTTTCTAATCTACTGTATTGTTTTATCTTGACTTTCCTAACTGAATTTTTGCATTGGGTCCCCAAAAACTAACCGGAGACTATTGTTTTTTTAAAGAGATCGCGGCCGAGTGCTTCTCGTTGAATCTGAAGAGGAACTGTTAGTTATATGTTCGAAAAAATGTCATACTTACCGGAGCCGCCTAACAGCGAATCTCGGGGGTGGTTTCTGGTTCTACTTCGTAGGCATCCTATGTTTGTCCCTCTCTCAAAATCTGAGGTCATCACTGTTCAGTGCATTGTGTAGATCTAAGCGATCTACGCTGGGTTGTTGTGCGCACGAATTTTTTCAAACGTATCCTCTGCGTGTTTTCTCATATATGCGTCTACGTAGTGTATGTTTAGGTCTAGATCCCGGAATATTTACCCATTCGATACATACCTTGGAACGTTTACGGCGGCCCTTACGCACGAGTTCTTAAACGACTGGATCTGTCTTCTGTATGTCGCTGCACACTGGCCCCAGGCAGTGCTGGCATACAGGATTATCGATAATATTACGGTATTTATCATCAGCAGCTTCACTTTCAATCCCATGTTGCTTCTTCGACCTAATGGTAACAGGTTTTATCGGGCAGATCTTGCCATTCCTATTCTCTACCGCACGTGAGACCTGAACGTTAATCTTTTGTCTAGGTTGACTCCCAGGTATCTAGCTTTGTTGGTACACGGAATCTCTTCTCCGTTGAAGATGACGTTTCCTTCCGGGTGTACCAGTCTCCGAGTGAACAATATTGCCTGACTCTTGTCAGGGTTTATACTGATCTTCCACAGGTGCGCTTGGCTTGTTGATCTCGCCAGCAGAGCTGTGTCGTTCGCGTAGATCGCCAACATGTTAAAGTTGTTCTCCGGCTTGGGCACGTCTGCTGTGTATACCGAGAGGAGGTGGGCCGAAAGGACTGTACCTTGTGGGACCTCTGCTTCCAGTAATTGTATGGTGGAGAGTTCTTGTCCTACTCTGCAGCGGCATCGCCTGTCAGCTAGAAAAAACCCGATTAATCTTACCATTGGTTTTGTGTAACAAAGTCGCTCGTTTTGGGCAGGAGTCCATCATGCCAAACTCTGTCAAACGCCTTGGAGTCGCCTAAGAAAATCGCTTCGGTGTTGTATCCTTTGCCGAGTTTGAAGCCTTCCGTCGCAAAGTCTACTACGCTCAGGACTTGCAACTCTGTCGAGTGTGCTGATCTGAAGCCGAACTGTTCATATGGTAGGATTCCTAAATCTTTGGTTGTCTAATCTTTTCAGGATGACACGTTCTGCCACTTTGCTTAGGGAAGGGGTTGAGCTGATTGGCCTGTGGTTATCTGGGAATAGATGGATCTTCTATGGCTTTGGGATGTGGATAACCGTCGCCTCCTTGAACGGGTACGGGAAGTGCTGAAATCTGAGTATAGCATTTATGATGTTTGTTATAGCTGCTACACTCTTACGTTGTAGGACTTTCAAAGCCCAGTTTGTTATTTGGTCCGGGCATGGGGCTTTCCTAATAGCTTACGATATCTTTCACTTCCTCTGGAGATGTTGCTGCCAAGATTGGTGCACTGTCCCTTCTTTGTCTTCTGAGTCTACGTACCGTCGTTTTCACCTGTGTCTCTATTTCTTCTACTTCGTCCGTGAACGGGACGTCGTTCTCTCTACACTGCCTTTCGAAATTGTCCGCAAATGCTTCCGCTTTCTCTTGGGCCATGTAGAAGATTCCTTGCTCGCCTTGTATTGGCGGGCATGGCTTTCGGAATCGCTTTCTAAAAGTTTTCCGCATTCTTTATGCAGATGTGTCTTCGGTGTTTAGTTCTTCCAGACGGGTTGTCCATTGTTGATCTCGCATTGCTTGGAGTTCTTCAGGCAGTATTCTACCGGCCCTTTGCATACACCTTTTATCCATTGGTGTGCGAGTTCGTTGATATCGTCTTTTCAGGCGTCTTCTAATTCTAATGAGCTCCATCGTTTCTGGTGGAGATGCTTCTATAAGTTTTAGCACTGGGTTGGGACGTCCTGCACGCTTCTTTTCATTGTTTGGGTGATCGTCTGTTGCGGCTGTTGTGTGGCGTTTTTCAGATGGGTCTTTGTTTCGATGCATGGTATGTCTCCTATCGCATCGTGAATGGTGCGCTGGAATGTTTTCCAGTCGATGATTTTTTTTGTTGGATTATCTGGTTCCACTTCACCTCTTCTTTTCGATCATCATCGGAGATAACTCAGGATGTGTAAACCACTGAAATAGTTAGTCACTCGCGAAACCCGAAAAGCAGTGACATTGAAAACTTCTGATGTGAAAGCCTTAATCACTGTTGATATAGTCGAACAGTTTCAACCAAATCAAGTGAACGTGTCAAGTGATCAAGCCATTTCAGATCAAATATACTGAAAATTACTTTTTTTAACCGTCAAACATTAGACCAGTTTGTTAATATGTCTGAAAATAATCATCAGCTGTTATGATCTCCTGTTAACTCCAAAACGGTTAATGAAATAGCTTCAAAAGGAAGGATTCCACAGTTTTGGAATCGAGGAAGTTTGAAATACTAAGAGGACAAATAGTCTTTAAATCTCCAATTCATATCGTCATCTTACTGTTTATTTTGATTTTTCATATTTAATTTGTTTGGTATGTAAACATTTATTGTTTTTGTTAGTTAAGCTAATAAATTGCATCTTTTTGTTTTTCCAATGTTTATGAATTCTAAAATTGGATGCTTTCATTTCCACATTTTGAAGGGTAATATTATCAAACTTATTCATTGATGTTATACGTTCAAAACAGAAAGTTTTATTTATCATTTTTCATAGTAATATTATCAATTCCAGATATCTTTTAAACCCTCGTACGGTTTCGGCTCTCTTCGGACCCTTCAAGGCGATGAATGTTCTGTGCTCCGTATTCATGAAGGTCACCGCGGAGTGGGAAGAGACCGGCGCCAAGGAGGATTTTTTGAAGAAAATCATCAAAGTGTTGCAATACTTTTCCGGCTTCAACAAGAGTTACAGTATTTTTTCCAAAATGAAGAACATCGAAGGAAAAAAGTGTTCAACGTTTCTTATCAAAGTTTTGCTCCTGTCTCCAAAGCATACAGTGAAAATCGTTCAACACTTTTTGGATTCTACAAATGAGCGTGAATTGATGATTGGGGAGATATTTGATATTCTAATTGATAAATTGTTGAATTCAGACTTGAGAGGTAAGTGAATGAACGTTTTTCTCTGAAGTAGAATTAGTGAAGTAGAATTCCAGAAAGTTGCTGAATCCAATTCAGTTTTGGAAAACGAACTGAAATTTTTACTACAATAAATTTTTTTTCAATAACTGCATATTTATAGGAAATTGTGAAACAAGATTCATATCATTTGTACACAAAACTATGTTTTTCGTTCAAAATATCACATGCACCAGGGCTCCTGATTTGAGCTCTGTTACGCCAGCAACGCAGAGTATGGAAATCGCATTTAGAAAATGCCAAAATTAAATACTTCTTAGGTGCTTTTTAGGTACCGAAGTCAAAAATTAGGTGTTCTGTAACTTACACTGCAACTCAATACTCTAAGTTGAAAAATTATAATAAAATAATGAATGTTAAGGGAACACTATTGGGTGCTAATTAAGTGCTGAACGGTGAGGATCGTAATTTTTTTAATAAATAATCAAAAGCTTCCAATTTTGCAAAAAACAGATTTGAGAATCATGTCTCTCCAAAACGAGGACGAATGCTCTATTACGTATGAACTAAGCGTGGTGCTTGGTTGCTTGCAAGGAATTAAGATGAAAACGACCACGAATAAGCGAAAAAAAAATCGAGATACCTGATTTGAGAAAAAAAAACTAACAATATGCAATAAAGTCTTGAGATACCCGTAAACTAATACACAGACAATCAAAATAAAGTGGTAATTAAGTGCTTGAGTGTAGGGTTTCTAGTTGATTTATATGAACCTGACAGTAGGCACTCCACACAGCAGATGCATATTCCAGCCTAGATCGACCAAAAGTGATATGAAGTAATTTCAATGTTGAAGCTTTTTTGAAGTCTTTTGTATTTCAATTGAGAATCCATACATGCGATAAGCTGCTGTTAGAGTAGTGTCAATATGTTTATTGAAAGAGAGGAATGAATCAAAAGTAACACCTACATCAGGACGCTCCAGAACTTGATTGTTTATAACGTAGTTGTGTAAAGTCAAATTCGTTTTCTATGAGACATTAGATTACATTTGGATATGTTGAGAGATATATTATTCTTCTAACACCATGTAACAACGAAATACACAGTTATCCTATCCAATTACTACAAACTTTTGCAGACATTCAATTTCAATAGTATGTCTCGTAAGTGATCATTAGTATATGTCGAATAGGTTGAAACTGATTGACTTCCTCTATTTGACGTGCATTTTCTGTGTTTGATATCTAAAGTCTCAATAGTAAAGTCCTCTATCATGAATAGCTATAGTAACGTAGAGATGGCTGACATGCATTTCATTTATGGACTTGCTGTTGTACAATGGACGATTTTCTAATCGTAATGTGCCCAATAGAAAAACCTTTCAAAGTATACATCAAAGACTTCGTGAAACAGGACCATTGAAATGAAATGGAGAACAGAAAGGCCAATGGCAGTAAGAACGGTAGAAGTAGAACAGGACGTGCTGGCCATGATAGAAGAAAATCCAGGTACCTCTACTCGAAAAATTGCAAATACTTAAATGGATTTGTTGTGCCCATACCACATATGAGGAGTTCAGGCACTTCTTCCGGCAGATTTTCTTCCACTTATTGCATTCTGTGGCTTTTGCCTACATTGGTTCAAAACCCTCGACTACTGGCGCTTATTATTTTTACCGATGAAGCCAGTTCCTCACGAAATGCCATAAGGAATTTCCACAATAACCATGTTTGGGCTGAAGAAAATCCACATGAGGTGCTTAAAGATCGCTTTCAATATCAGTTCTTGTTAAACGTTTTGATGGGAATTGTAGGTGACTTCCTGATTGGATTGATATTTCTACCAGGAAGACTCACCGGCGAGGTATACCACAACGTTTTGGAACAAACGCTTCCTCAGTTTCTGAAATATGTACCATTGGTTACAAGGAATGCAATGTGGTCTATGCACGATGGTGCACCAGCGCCTTTTAGCATATTAGCTCGAGAGTTTTCAACAGTAACATACGGAGATCGCTAGATTGGTCGAGGTGGATCTCTCTTAGCCTGCTCGATCACCAGACTCAAACCTCCTGGATTATTTGCTATGGGGCCGCATAAAGTCATTAGTTCATACAACTCCAGTGGAAGATTTGAGAAATCGGATAATTGCTGGGTGTAACGCAATCAAAAAATATCCTGGTGTTTTTGAAGGAGTTCGGGAGTCGATGAGGAGAAGATTAGATTCTTGCATCGGAGCGAGGGTGGCCATTTTCAACCATTCATATAGATTAAGAAACATTACATGTTATTTAAGATGATAAATTGTTATTGTCGGAATTATTTTTCGCTCCGTATCTTCGAAACAAGGCGCCCTATCGAAAGTCATCAAAGGACAAAATATCCTTGAAATAGTCCAATTATAGTATCTTAGATTGTTGCCGCATGTTCAATAAACACCCTGTATATACGTAGCGAAGTTATTTCCCAACTTAGCCAGTCGAGCTGAGTACAGCGCGATGACCGTCGCGTCAGTTAGCCGTATTTTTGTTGGAAAAACAACGTCATATTTATTCGATAAAGCATATTAAAAAACTTGTTCCCGCAAATTTTCAGAATATGAATCTATTTTTTTGCCCAAATTACGACCAACCCACGGTCATCGCGCGGTACCCTGTGTATGTATTGTGATCGGCTTCGATCGTGTGAATCTCAGTTTCCATAATTTTCAAGATTTTCTAGCTACAAAAAGTTCCCGTGTATTTGCTCATCTCTGATTCATGAAAATATTGTTTTGCAAACTATAAATATGGTCTGAGCCATATTAACTGAAAAAACAGTATTTTTATAGTTTTTTTCTCAACGAATATTTGGCGCGAAGTTATCTCAATTTTTCAAATTGTTGTGTGAACTTCAGCACAATACAAAAGTGAAAACTGCACCAAAATTGATCGAGCGCACGCAAACTTTCAGAAAAACAGACAACTTTATTCAAAGGATCTCAATTAGGATTTTATTTCAAGTACAAATAATGATCAGTTCAATTTTTAATATATGTATTGATAATAGTTTCGTAAAACTAATATTTTGCAGAACCCTGGCACTTCTAATGATTTTTTTGTTACAGAATTAACATGTGAATGTCAAACTTACATCGAGAGTATCTGTGAGATTCTTAATCACCCTTTCAAACACAATCTGGAAAAACGCAGGCAGTGCATCAAGGTGTTGATCAAAGTCATAGAAACATTTAACTATACGTCCAAGGAGGAAATACAGTGCCTCTATTTCATTGTCATGACTTTCAACTGTTCAAATGATGAATTCACGAAAGATCAATTAGACTGCAATGTTATTCCATCTCTGACTAATATTCTGCGTCGTGCCTTGGGAATACCGAAAGAACTAGAGTTTAAACTTATGGATGTTTTTTCACTAATCAATCGTCTAGGCCGTGACACAATAACGGTAAGTTTTACTTCCAAATATAACAGTAATTATTATCTGAATGTTCTTTGGGAGAGTACATTTTTTACTCCCGGCATTTATGGATTTCAATCCAGTTCCTTTGGCAAAAAATCCTGTCCCAATAAATAAGGACACACATTGATGTCAATAATATATATTTCCAATATATAAATCTTCAATATTCAAATCAGTTTACAGTTGTTTATCAGCCGTGCATGCCAATTTTGATAATATAATGAAGTCACTTGATGATACCAAAATGCTCTCTTTTTTATTGGTAGTTTATTGGCAATTTTATTGCCTTTTTGTGAGCAAATGATGGACATATTGGATAACAATGTCATCGAATTAGATGACGTTGTTTTCTGATGGGTGTAATTTGTCTCTTAACGATCATGCTAATCGACAAAATTGCTGTTACTGGTCAACGGAATATCCTCACTGGATGAGAGAAGAATACACGCAATACCCTCAAAAGGTTAAATTTTGGGCAGGGATTGTAGGAAACCATATCATTGGTCCCTTTTCCATTGAGGGCAACTTGAATGGTGATAATTATTTGAAACTACTTCAAGTCTAGCAAATTTATATCCTGATCCAGGAACCCTCAAGTTCCAGTGAATACGATATGGTTTCAGCAGGATGGAGCACCACCACATTACCAAGTTAGTGTCCGGCAATACCTCGATACAACATTTCCCAATCTGCGGATAAGGAGGCGAGGATCGATTGAATTGCCAGCGCGATCACCTGATCTTTCATCATTAGATTTCTCTTTATGGGGATATGTAAAGAGCAATGTGTACAAAACTAAACCTTTAGATTTTAATGACTCACAAGAACGAATAACGCTTGCGCTTAGGTCTGTCACGCCTGATGGGTCGAAAACTATTAGAAGACAGCTTTATTTGAGATCAAGATGTTGCCAAGACGTTCACGGTGAACATTTTAAACTTCTACTTCGTTAGCATCCATAGTTCTTTTTCGTATTCTACATTTCATTACATTTTGCATTACATTCCAGTTTTTGAGTGAATTTTATCGAGTTTCGGTAACCACATGATTTCAATTTATTTTATCTTAATTGTTACAATGAACTTGAAATCAATAACATTTTTGAACATTTTCGACAATTTTTATTATCATAAATTAAATAACTTCAGGAAGTTACTAAACACAAACAATATTTCACATCATAACATGATACTTCATTTTTCAAACAAAGTTCCTAGCCTCCATTTCAAAAAATAAAACTTCACATTTATTTTCATTACAAATACTTAATGTTATCAATAGCTAATGTATTCGAGGAAAAAAAATGAAAAGTGAAAAACTACTACAAAGAAATGAATAACTTAATATTGAATAAATTTTGCATTTCATGGCGACTCTATTGTTATCTTTCATAACAAATATATTCCCATTATAGGACCATACCATGTGAAGTGAATTATTTCCGATGGTGGCCTCTATGAATTTTCTCCTGGTTTCGGTTGAATCCTCCTTCATGACAACTCCAAAAACTTTGAACATCTGTTTTTCACTATATCCTATATGTTATCACAAACTCGCATCGGTCGAAGTTAGGAGAATACACCTCGGAGACCATCTTGCTTCTTTTCCATTCTAATGCAAGGTTGTACATCTGCTTCACCTAATTCGAATGCCCAGATTTGAATTCAAAAGATTCATAATCATTTCAGATGGATTTTCAATTGCCTGTTCTTCAATTTTAAATAGCCTCAAATTTTCATCTGTGTCTTGTTGATCGGTTTCATCATGCTCAATTACCACAATAAGTTCTCAATTATCTGTTTAAAATATCTGTTTGAAATCTGTGTTTCTGTTAATCAGCTTATACTTTCAAGTTTTTGATCAATTTACTATTATTCACATTGATATTTTAAGTTTTTTTTGTTCAAACTTGTCAGTTTTTGTGGCGATCGTATTTGCACTTTTGCGCGAGTTGCTTGATGAAATCTTTTTCTGAAAGAATTTTATTCATGCTGGTACTTACAGAATTCCTGATTTTTTTCGTCATTTCACATGAAATCACCATATTTCATGCAATGATCTAAGCATACGATGATACAATTGGTATGCAGAGAAATTTTGGATCATTTCCCGCTTGAACTGATCACTTTCGGACACTTCAAACTAGCGGCTTTACTTGCTGCCAACCATAAACGATATATCGTTCTTTAAATAGTATTGTATTGTGTACTAATTTTTGCAATATTATTATCATTTATCACTCTTCTAGTACGATGAATCTGCGACAAATCAAGACGACGAGGCTATCAACGTTCCTGAAGAAGGAGACGAACCTGGATGGGTCACTGGTCAGTAAATTTACTTAATATGTTTGTAATAACTATTTCAAAATTTCTAAAAAGTAGTGGTTAGTAAGGGATGGTGAGTATGGCTCAGTCGATGGAATATCCAAAGGTCTCGAAAAATATCCGATCATAGACTTTTAAGTTTAGAAAGTCATTTCGAATATCACTGGAAGCTCTGGCGTTGAATAAATCCGAGACAAGCAATGTTCACGAACACCCAAACTGCAATTCTCTTTTCGACGCGCATTTCACCAACCAAGTTGGCATTTTCAGGAGATGAATTGCCAACACGGAAATTATATTTTGGTTCAAGAACTGATGGACAAGTTTTTTTTGTTTCAAGAGCAATTTTAGTTGTTTTTGAAGAATCTCCTGTCGGAAAGAATAAAATTAAACGTAATTTTACTAGTTAACCACAAAAACATCCGTGCGGCGTTCATAAGTGATTAGGAATATTGAAATGAGTATTGTTTTAGCTTAATAATCGATACATCATTCAAACTGAAAGAAGTGAGAACTGACGTGATATTCCGCCATTAACGTACGACAACGAAAAACAACTCGAAATTGTTTGCTTTTTCCATTTACATATTGTATCACGAATAAACTGTGCACATACATTTCAACAGGTCATCTTTAATTATTATTATCATCATTATGTGAAGACTTCACACAATTTCTACCATCTCGGAAAACAAACCCTTTGAAAAATATACTTCTATAAAAAATGAAGACAAGAAAGTGTAGTACTGCTCATTGTTCATCTTCTGATGACATCAACTTGGTCGCAGAAGTATTGCAAGTCTGGATTCCGGGTGCGGTGTTTCAGATTTATTCAATGTCGGATGTTTTTTTACCTTCCACTCAAAATTCATTTCACTCACTTCTCGATCAGTGAAATCTATCAAATTATATTCCTCTCTATCAAAGAACGATATATTTTTTTTATCTCTTGAAGACTTCACTCGGAAGACATTGACCAACTTCCGCATTTATTTTCTATCATAGTTGATTTCAACTGTCAAGAAATTTTGATCTCTTTTGAAAAAGATGTCAATTACAGAGTATTTTTTGGAGAAAGATATTTTGGGTTAATTTACTACAAAATCTTTATTGTAATGAAAATAAGTAAGAAATATGAAGAAAATGTCTTTCAATCGTATACCTTTTTAGATGAGACGCTCGACTTTGGTTTGTATAATGGGGTAGCAGTTGTAAGGGAACAGCTCATTGAGGCTACAACGGACCTGATCTGTTCCTACCACAGAACCAATCCCGCCAATCTTCAGCTCGGCTCAAAAGAATTGATCATCCTCATGATGCAGAGTATCCTGTATCTTCCATACAGGCATTGCTACCACGAGAAAAAAATCGTAAATTTTCTGCACGAAATACTCAAATGTCCTAGCTACCTTGCCCCTTTGATTCAGGCCAATATCATTGGGCAAATTTATGAACTATCGATATGTGGAGTACTAACCTCAAAAAAATTCATGTTCTACCCTCATGAAAATTGGGCGGAAAAACTCCTACAGTGCTTTTTATACGTAACAAACTCAGAGCCAGCCCATGGAAGTTTCGAGCTTGCTTTGACGAAGGGGGACAAACATATGAGAACCCAGGCAGCTTTGGTCATTCCATATATAATGAAGTAAGTATTTTTGCCATTCATCCAAAAAAAAAATAAGTGTTTATTATCCCAAACTTTTCGAAAATATAAGAAACGCCTGAAAATTCAAAGAGCGTTTGTGTGATAGATATTTCTCTGTTGTTCGAGCGCAGGAATCAAGGGCATGTTATGATAGTGATCAACATTTCAAGTGATTATATGCAAGGGTATCAATTTGAAAAATCGATGAAGTCATAATGAAGTTTTTGTGAATTATAGGGATGAATAAAAATATCCAGTTATACTGCGGTTCACGCATCTGTGAATTTGTGGAAAGTCTTCGATTATAAATAATCTAGATTCGTGAATGAAATAAATGTATGAACTCCACTGAAGCCGGTCTATAACTGGTAGTCTTGAGGGATATAACATCACAATTGTGGAGCAAGATTTATTTGAAAAAAATCTTGACGGAGATCAAACTGTGAACAACTATTTTGTACACAAGCCCAAATAAAATATTGGGAACTTTCAAGAAAATTATGCTAGAATGATATTTTCCAAGAACGCCGAACATTTTGAATCAGATCTTCAAACTTCAAACGCTTCAGGCTTATTTTATCTTGATAGTAGTAGCATTGTATGTGTCTTCGTATTTTTTCAAATAATAATAAAAATTGTTGGATCTATGCACTGATAGAATTTTGGATTATTTTGCGATTACTAGAGTCAACCAAATGAATCAACTCGAACTTTGATTTTGCAGAGAAAAAGACCTGCATTTAATGGTCACATGTGGAGGACTCATCATTCTAGAACTCATAGAGCAAGAAAACGAATATAGGGAGACAGCTATTTCATCGATTTGCTTTCTAGCCAGAAAGAGACTTCGCATTCCAAAACACACGATACTGGAAGTAGATTTTCTGAGAGACCAGTTGTCAGCAACGATACAAGACACAAGAGAATCGGGATTGGTCACCTTCAGACTGGACGACGGCTCAGTGATCCATGCCAGCCATGAACTCTTGATGAAAAAATCAGAGTATTTTCTCACCATGTTCAGTGGGCGCTTCAGAGAAAGCGTCAAGGATGAGGTAAAACTCTCCGATGTCGACCCTGAAACATTTCAACAGGTCCTGAACTTGCTTGAGCGCCCAAAATTTGAAGAGCACAGAGTTGAGGACCTAATGGACATTCTCCAACTGTCAGACCGCTTTCTGCTGACGGAGCTGTACAGCTGCCTCTGTGAATGGATCAGTTTTCATGTCATTAAGCCACACAACGTGAGCGGCCTCTATCAGTGGTCTTTAGAGACAGGGCTATATCAGCTCAGGATGAATGTCATCAGATTCACCCTGACTTTTGATACCGATGACAATCTGAGGTTAAAAATGTTTCAGGAATTATTCGACGTGAAGCATACGAAGATGCTCTCGAAGGATATTTTCGATTTGTTGGGGAAGTATCTGCAGAAAGGAAACCCTTCTGCTCCTGCTGATTGGGAAGGGTTTTCCGAATCAATATATCATTATTGATCAACTATATCTAATGTGTATCTCAACGTTAACGTAAACTTTACAAAGACTGTATTTGCTCATTTTCTTTATATATGTGACAATATAATCACGTCTTGTAGGGTGTACCTGCAAATATAGATTATAGTGAAAGATAAACCGAGATCATTAGGCCAAGAGACCTATGCCATTTTGCCAAAATTTATATTTTGAGAGAAAATAATGTAATGTGTATTTGAGAATCTCATCTTCAGAATGTAACCTCAGTCAGGTTACATTAGGTTTGTGACGAGCCTGAAAGCTAGACTGCGTTTATTAACGTATGTGGGCCCGGAGAAGAGTTGAATTAATCAATTAACGTAAAATGACCCGCGCCGTCAATTAGCTCAATTATAAAACCTGTCACCACTAATTTGCTGTCGATGATTAATGGGGTTAGAATCTCGCGACACGTGAAGACAGTCACGTAGGGACGCACGTATTCAAATTATTGCATCATTATTATGGCTATAAAAGCAACAAGGAAATCGCCATCCATTCATTCCAGTATGAGCTTTCGAGTTGAAACTATTTCCGCCAGTGAAAGTGAAAATTCGCGAAGTATTAACAGTGAATTGTAGTCAGTCTAAGTTGATCTTTTGAAGTGAAAGTATCTCCGATAGTATAGGTGCAGTTTCGCGAAATTAAGTAAAAATGTAATCAGTTGCAAAGTGAATTTCCGTTTAATACCTGTTTGGGATGTTTCCCTGGATTTTAAACACAATTACTTGTAACGTGTTGATTCTACTAAAATGACCAGAATGAATCGCACAAAATACAATGCTTAAATTGCCATAAAAACAAAATTATTTTTTGGTATGCATCGATGTTGTTTTGCCTTGGAATTGTCTCGTACTGGCGCTCGCTCTTCACTAGCACACCCCACTCCGCGCTGTCGCGAAAGACTCATAGGCAGGTTTGCTATTCCGTGGCCTGCCCAAACTACCAAAAATAAATAAATGGATACCGTTAGGACAGAGTCTTAACAATACCAGTATAAAATCCGAAGTAAATAAACGAAAAATATAATTTGACCGACAAGTCCTTCGATCTTGAAATGAACCGATTACAAAACACGAGTAATTACATATGAAAAGTTGAAGGAAAGCACCCAGTCTCCGATGTCGAAATAGTTCAAACAGGAGTTATCTGTATTTTCGAAGAAGAGAAAAGAGATAGCAACTTATTATCGAATCAGGAAGATGAGGTATCATATTTTGCATTTATTCTTACGAGTATCATTCAGAATGAAAAAACAGAATTTTTCTCAATAATTAAGGCGTAATGACTCTGAATGTCGGGAATGACAATATCCGAAGCTTGATAAAATGTGCCGTCACTTCCTCTCGAAAATCTGTTTTTTGTTTATTGAGTATGACTTGAAGAGTTACCAAATATGTATCCATGGTTCTGGTGTGTCACGTCTGTACCATATGATTGTTGCAATGAGTTACAAGATGATATTTAAGTTTTAACCATGTTTTATACAATGTATGTACTATGATTTTTGTGTAATGGTTTATGAAGAGATCATCGCTGGTCATATCAATTGTTTTATATATTACATATGTATTATGATTTTCGTAACGATTTATAGGATGGTTATTTAGTCATGTTTGCAGTAATTGTGCTGTTTGTTATTACTACTTATGTTTTGATATGTTTGATGATCGGGAACAAGTGATCAGAGTCCCAAATACAATAATAGCATTTAAATCCAGTAATTTATGTATATGATATTGTCATTATTTCGTTGGCGATAAAGTTGTGTATTCATGTATCGACATTGTTATGTCTAGGCGTTGATAATGTATTGGCATTATGGTCTCTGATGATTAAATCGATATTTTAAAATTCAGACAAGGGTACTGAATACTTGTAAATGATCGGTAAACCTGCCAAACTATTTCTCTGTGTTGAAGAGCAACGATTATATATTGATATCATTTCTGCCTTGAGTTATCCAAATTAAGTAAAATGGCGTACCTGTTATTTGTAGTAAAATGTATCGAATGTAATATTAGAGTAAACGTTTTTTATTTTTGAAGATAATTGAAGTACACGTTGAAGTACACGTACAGATAATTACGAAACACCTACTGTCTTTGTCTCAGTTACCTTGTCATTGTAGTTTCAGGTTTCATTCTCATTTAATAAATGTTTAAAATGTATCTTGACTGGTCATTCAGTAGGTTTATAACAAACATCTAGTTAACCAAAACAATTTCCTACATATTTGGGAACAGCCGCTCGATTCCCAACAGGAAGTCTATCATTTTGGCATACTTGAGGTGTTTCGGATTTTCCCAAACATCTTCTCCGGTATACAGCTCCTTTGCCGTAGCGAGAGTGAATTTTCGCGTTCCGAAAGTATAAAGTACGGCTGGTTTCGGCCATTGCATAAAATCGAGTAGCCGAGGTGGCTCATTCCCTACCTAAATTAGCTGTTCAAGACACCAAGCCATAGGAGTACAGCTGCTCACAGGTTACATATGTTAAGTTTTTGAGAATAGAATGCTTAAAATCTGTGAAACTGACTCATTTTTAAGTTGGCGAAGTATAGATACATTTTTTAATAAACGTTACTTTATTTACTGCCAACTGGTTCTGAGGATTTGGACTACAAAAAATAGCTTACACAAATATTCTAGATTATTCATTTACTCAATCATTCTTCCAATTTTCTTTAATAAATCGTTCAATTCATTCAGAGTATTCATATTCTGCTAAAAGTAAGTCGGTATCTGAGATCTACTGAGGATATATTGTATTTTTGTATATTATTTAATTTTTTCATAACCTTCTGTTAATAGGTGTAACAAGTTTCAATTGTTGAATAAAATAATGTTTCCATAGGCGAGTTTTGATTATATAAATATAAACAAAGATGTGGAATTTTCACATAAGCTGGCCAAAAGACTGAAAAAAATAAGTATGTGTATTGTAATCGTATATGTAGAGAGTCATATCGAGATTCCATTTGCAATTTTAGATTGAGAAATAACGCTTTGAAAAATGTTTTGTTCAAACATTTCGGATGTCTATGCTTTTGGTTTTTCTTGACATATTTTTCAATATACATGGGAACCAGTAAAAAGGTGACATATGAAAGTGATTTATTTTCAAATGAAATGACATAAATTGTTATCCATTGTGATAAACTAAAATTGGATCAGTCCTAATTAACGTTTTTAAGAGGGTGTCGACTCTGAGTTATGTCGTCGGCGAAAAAACAAACCCGGCGGCTCGGTATTGATAACCATTAAACGGCAAACATTAAGATGATAATCAACATGATCGTGACACCACAAGATCAAAAGAACCGCTACCAAATTATGACCATAGCACCTGCCATGCGCGAATTTAGGTAAACACCACTTCATTAATATCTTAGGATAAATGCCGGGCTAGTTTCTCATTGAATCTCTTTTTTCATTTTTGTGTTAGTTCTCGTGCAGTGAAGAAGTGATTGTGAAAGTTACCTGCAGGCGTGGCGAGTCCCTGATTCTTCGAATCATAATCGTTCGATAGGGGTGACAAGGTCTAATCCGAGAGGCTAGGTACAACAAAACCACCGGACCAACGACTACCCAACTTCCAAACTACCTGGACCAATTTTCAGGAAATATTCGGGTCGTATAATTCTTTTTCAAAATGACGAGACAAACGCGTCTCAACGCAGAAAAACCTACTCCATCTAACAACTACTCTCTCACGCTCCCAGCCTCCTCTCCCGAACGCGAAGGATCGCCTCCCAATGAGCTACCCTCTACCCGCAGACATGAAAGCCAGTCTCAATAAATACTCAACATCAGGAAAGTCCCCGATAACTACGCAAATCAGAAGGCCCTATACAATCTTCTAAACACTAATGAGATCCTCAGGGGACACATTAGCGAATTGACGGTGAATTTCAATAAGATCGCCCTATTAAAAACCTCAGATTATTCCAAAACTCCATAAATATTGCAAAAGCTTCTCAGAGAGAAAACAGGACACACCCCTATCAGGGTTATCGACCTGCGCCCCCAACCCAACCAAGTCATTCAACAAACAGCTCCAAAAATCCCGCATATATCACTGGTTATCAAGGGAGTCCACCTTGAGATCACGATAGAAGAAATAGTATCCTTCCTTAACATCGCAAAAATTGATTTCATCAAAATCTGGAGAAATATTTCCAGAGCTACGAACCGCCCTACATCTCTGATTCGCCCTATCATCGCCGATAAGACGCAATATACCCATTGGCTCACCCATGGGGTAACCATTTTCGGACGCATTCACAAATGCGAAGCGTCCAACACAAATCCACTCAATCCCATCTCAAAGTACTGTAACATTTGCAGTTCAACAGGACATCATGCAACAGAATGTCCTACACATCAAGTTGAATGTCCCCACTTTGGAGAGGCCCATCTCCCCACTAAATGCAAAGAAACATCCTCCCCAAAATGCGCCAATTGCAACGGAGATCACCCCGCTCACTCACTTAAATGCCCTAAACGGCAAGAAATACCCCAAAACCCAAAAGAAATCGCTCCCATTACAGTTCAAAAACCTGTCGAGATCACCCCCGTCACTCGGCAAGTTGAAGCAATTATAAAAATTCAGACCACTCTCCTTCTCAATCTCATGCCTACCATGAGAACAAAAATCTTAGGCCACACCCTCTTCGCCACGGCTAGTGGCAATGAGGTATAATACACTTGTACCGATTCAATAACGGATTTGAATGGATAATTCACAAGCAGGCAATAACCTAGGGCGTCTGTGCCTCGGAACAGCAAACGCCCAAGAACTTTCCAGTAAATGCCCAAAGACCAACATTCCCGCGGCATCGCAATCCTCATCTAACATGGACTAGCTCACAAAATACAACCTACCACCCAACCTACTAAACCTAGATTGCCTGGCAATCGACATCCTTACAAACTCCTACAAAGGTACAGTCATAGCATACTACAATCATGCTCCTCAAACTCTGCCCGGAGACACCATCGAATACGCAGACTCTCTGCCTAAAGCATTCCTCCTAGGAGACTTCAACTCCCGTCAAACCCAATTCGGAGACACAAATTCTAACGCTAATGGTCGACTACTCTCTAACTTTCTTCTAGACCACAACATCTATAGAGTACCCTGTCAGGACCCGACTTTTCTGAGCCACCAAGGGGCCTCGATTATTGACCACATCCTATGCTCTGAGAGCCTGGTGGAATCAGTCGAAAATCAGGCATATATTGGGGACACAATCACATCAGATTACCTCCCACTTCTTGTTCAAATCACACTCAACTTCCAAATCTCAACAACACCCGAAACCATCTCTTTGAAAAACTACAAGTTCACAGACGTAAAACGTTTCCAATCCCTTATAACTCAAAAGCTATCACTTCTAGATAATCCCCCCCCCCTCAATCATACCAGACAAATAGACTCACAAATCAACGAAATCCAAACAATTATCAACGTCTAGGTCGACGTAGCCACCCCAACTTCGACTAGAAGAATAGATCAACTTCCTCTCCCTCCTTACTTGATAACCCTCATTAGAAACGAACGCAAGCTATATAGGATTTATGTACGAACCAGAGACCTAGCACTCGAAACAGAGTAGAACCGACTGAACGCCCGCATCCATCTCTTCATCAACCAATTCACTTAGAAAAGGTGGATAGGGGCGACGAAACACCTAGACTACAGAGACGGAACAGCTTTCTGGCATAAATTCAAAGTCATCACTGGAAAAAAAACGGAAAACCGTCAGTCACCTCGAGATTGACGGCAACATCATTTCCAATGCTGCTGATAAAGCTGAAGCCTTCCGAGAAAACCTAGAACGCACATTCCAACTGTCAAAAGATATTCACTTCGACAACCGTAACTTAAACTCTGTCCAACAACAAGTCCCCGCGTATCTGGGCAGACATCCCGGTCAAATCCCCCTTGACCCAAACTGTCCCCTAAGATCCCCCTTCAGTGAGGAAGGCATCCTCCAAGCCATTCACCGTGGTAAAAACACCGCCCCTGGACCTGACTCAATAAAACGCCGAATCCTGAAAAATCTCCCCGACTTCACCCTGATACACCTCAAGCATATACTAGACGCATGTTTAAGACAAGCATACTTCCCATCGGCCTGAAAACAGGTAAGCACTATCCTGATTCCCAAACCTCAAAAAGACCCCACCAAACCCGACTCCTATAGACCTATCAGTCTCCTCAATGTCCTCGGAAAACTTCTAGAACGTCTAATCAACAACAGAATAAATAACTTCATCCACAAAAATAATCTCATCCCTCCATACCAACATGGCTTCAGATCCAAACACTCCATACAAAACGCGCTAGTCGAACTAAACACACATATCACTCAAAATATTAATTCTTCCTTCGGTACTGTCGCCTTCCTCTTAGGCATCGAAAAAGTATTCGACAAGGTCTGGCACGCTGGCCTGATCTGGAAACTTATTCAAATCCAACTTCCTCCTCACTTCATCAGACTAGTCGTGTCCTATCCTACCAACAGACAAATTCGTGTCAAAGTAAGCGAAACCCCCTTCTCCCCGTTCATACCCAAAGCCGGAGTCCCCCGGGGATCAGTCCTCGCTCCTCCCCTATTCCTAATATATGTTCACGATTCTCCTTCCACTCAAAAAATCCTACAATACGCAGACGATGCAATCCTTTACTTCTACGCCACCAACACCCGTATCCTACAAACTCAAGCCCAAACAATGATTAACTACTTTGAGCAATGGTGCAACAAGTGGCGAATCAAAATAAACCCCCTCAAAACCCAAACAATCCTATTTAGACACGCCAATACCACGACCCGTTCTACTTAGGGGTCACTTTTACGAGGACCCTCAACTGGGAGACCGACTTTAGAGATCCCTGGATAGAGTCAGGAAAAGGGCGAATCTTCTAAAAACGCTGAGAGGCAAACTCGGCAGATGTAACAGTAAGACTCTCTCACACACCTACAAAACCTTTATGAGACCTATTGTGGACCATAAAGCCGCGCTCTACTACACCCTCTCCCAGAATCAAATCCTACGTATACTAAGAACCGAGAGAAGAATCCTGAGAAATATCCACAACCTACCATTCAGATATCCCTCTCAAGATCTATATAACCGAATTGATATTACAGCTATCAATTTGAGATTCCAGGAACTCCAGGGCAGATACGCATTGAGAACCATGAGAAGTCACAACACCGCGGCCATCGCCACCCTGACTTCCCCATGGAGGCCCCGCGGAGGCGCCAAAAGGATACCAAGGAAAAAGCTCTCGTTTCCCCAAGCCATATTCCTGGGGCGGCTGGAAGACCCTTCGGAGCAGATCCAGAACATCCTAGAGGAATATCCATTGGCTATCAGATAGCGGAAAATTCACGCGCTGGAATACCTTGAAGAACATCTTGAACTATCGACCACACCACCCCAGGCTGATCACGAACCAACAAACAACGAGCCGCCGCTATGCACGCAAAACGGTCGCACGAAAAACGATCGAAACGCACGTAAAACGTTCAAAACGCATGTAAAACGATCAGATACTCCGCTTTCCCCATTTTCGAATGTTAACTCCACAATACGCAACTCCGCGATACCTTTGGTGTCCTTCTTCTCCTGATGATGCTAACGACTTAGTGTCCTTCTGACATGTTGGAACGTACTTTAAACGTCATTACCATACAATTTTTAAAGAGTCGTATTCCTAGCCGTTCCTGCCTAATTTTGAAACCGGCAACGCTACATTGCCTCATAAACAACGATTTATTTTACAACCGGCAACACCAAAACCTCGCTAGCAACGTATAACCTCGATGGCATCTCCATCTCTCTTTGCGTCGATTACGTCACACGTGTCTCTCACTCCTACACACACACACATACACACACATACAGGTTTGTCAATATCAGTGGAAACCGTGCAATAGCTGTATATGTGGTAGCATTGCAAATATTATCTGTACGACATCAAGGAAGACAAGCTGATTCCAAAAAACGTATCCAGTAGATAATACCCGTATTAACGAAAATATCAAGGAAAAACTATTGTGGTAGCTGAAGTCACAAATATTACTTCTTAATATTGTGTAAGTGGTTGCCAGTGATATAGGTTTGCGGGTTTGTGCATCGTGCGTTTCCAGAATCATATGTTTTCAGTATTGTGTATGTGAGTGTCACTAATATAGAGCAACTGGTAATTGTATCATCTATTTGCACATATGCTGATCACATGTCGAATAAATGCCACAAATCTGTAATATGTTGACTCGAACTACTCCTATAACAAAAAAATTTATTATGACAGGTCGGCGACTGATTAGAAAGAATTCTCAAAGATTTGAAAATGATATCCAGTAAATGTGTACAGAATGACCTAAGTATACCATAAAAAATTGAATGAATGAAGTCAATACAAGCTTTCATTTAAATACCCTGAAAAGTAAAAAATATGTTATTTCGATATATGCCTCAAGTGGATTCATCGGGCCAGAACCTTCCTTTGGCATTTCGTGACATTTTTGGCAGAACCTATCAGAATTGGTACTTAAGCTGTTATTCATAGAATGGGGCATTTTCCACATTCCTCATAATTATTTTCGAAAGAGAAATGGATTCAAAAGCCTCTTAATTTTTTAAAATCTCAAAATTACTTTCATCACTTAAGAGATGATTTGATATCGTTTGAAGAAAACAGAATATCAGAAATAGTTTTTCATTGAACTAAAGTTGACAACAACGATGAAACCATTTGCCAATTATTGAATGGACTCTTTAATTTTATTTATCTTCGAGAGATAATTTTTGATATGATACTTAATATCTGTCCATTTTTTAATAATCGAAAATGAATATTATTCATAGCATCCGTAGGATTACTAAACTGAGTGTGGTAATATTGGAGTAGCTTTTTGGGGAAAATTATTTTCCTATATGGAACATGTAGAGAGAGTTCCTTATAACATACTGGAAAAAAAAACATCAGCATCGGGGTCGATTTTTTCTCTTACCGAATATTCCAAGAATTGAGATATTGGGGTAGTTTCTGGGTCACGAATTATTCTGCTATTTCGAGAGTGTAGAGCAAATTCCTGATAATTTATTGGCATCAAAAAATCACCTTCAACGGTCAATTTCTTCTCTTAGCAAATTTTTCAATTCCGGAGTGAGGTATCAGGGTAGTTGGTTGGTTAAAAATTATTTACTATATGGGGCATGTGGAGCATGAATTATATCGCCCGTTTCCATGTGAACCGCTGTCCATCCTGAAGCAGAATCTCGTGATTTTTAGAAACTACAACGTTTAATATCTTCTGCCATTTTCGTAATGTTTTCCTTGAGTTCTGTTATTGTTAGCTGTTGTCTTTGGGATTCAATGGAAAAGCTTTGTTCTACTTCACATACATCATCTTCAGTCTTGATTTTGTTTTTTAAGTTGAATGATATATTTTTCTTTTTCCTGATTTTCTCTTCTCAAAGTTTGAATTTCTTCTTGTAGTTGGTTGATCATAAATTCTTATTCGTTCTTCTGAATTTCAAGTGTTTTTTTTAAGTTTCCTTTTTTCTTTCGTAGATTAAGGTATGTTTCATTCTCATTGGTTTTACAGATATTAACTGCTTGTGGTTTCTCAACACTTAATGTGTTCCTAATGTCAGTGTGAGGTAAAGTGCGACTTTGAGATCTTGTAATCTTGAGCGACATTTTGTTCGAGGATTGATGAATAGTTTTGAGACTTGGCAACAGTGTCTCCCTTAACGAGTGTATTTTTCTGTTTTTGAGGTCATGGATTAATACAGTTTTTGGTGATTATGTGATTGTATTCTTTGAATTCTATTATTGAATCGATTACTGACTGTCTCACATAGTATTCTAAAGCGACGTTAGGTAAATTTTTCCTAATTTTTCACTATTTGTCTCACAATTCACTTCGACAATGTTGTCAATTCATACTGTCAGTAACATAACTGTCAGTAACATGACTATAAACATCCCAAGTTGAATTATTGAAATCTATTTTGATTTTGAATTTATCACAAAAATCACTACCAAAAATGAATGAGTGCGGCAATGAAGGAACAATTAAAGTTGGTACTATATCAACAACATTTCTTATGGTAATTGGCAAATCTACTACGCATTTAACACTTTGTTGTGATCCGTCGGCAGTAAAAATATTTTTCTTATCTAATGGATTTATTTTCAAATTGAGATTTTTCAATATGTCTAGAACTTTTTTTTCCTCCAGCTATTACATTTGCACCACTATCTGAAAGACAAAGGATTTCCTTATCAAAAAGTTTAACTGATATATAAGGCCTATTATCACAAGGCTTCTTGATAAAAACTGGTGAAACTTGATGTTCAGAAAAAACTTTATGTTCATAAAAATGTTTGACTTTCTTTTTCCAAGAGTCCCAATCTACCAGAGAAAAATACTCATTTGTAGATTTGAACGAATTACTAATAGCTCCAGTGGTATATGGAGGAGAGTGTGAGCTATTTCCACTCACCCCCACTACAAGTTTCCCTTACATTGATTACAATCCTTAGAAGTGACATCTGGAAATCCACACTCAAAACAAAATTGTTTCCGAACATTACCTTCACAATTCCTAAAAGTATGGTTTTCCAAGTTGCAGCGCCAGCATCGTATCACGTTCGACTCAATATTTGAACGAATTATATTTACTTGAATCATAATGTTTATTTCTAGAACTGTTTCTAGGTTTACCTCTCCAACGAGTTGAACCATTACTTGATTCAACATCAGAGAAATAAGCAAGTTCGGGGTCTAACAAATTTGAAATAAATCTATTATTATTAGTATGACTATTTTCGGCTGTATTGAGAATATTAGCTTCTTCTAATCGTTTACATAGGTTGGCAAAGGGTTTCCACATTATCAATTGTGCTGAGTGCTAGCCTTTTCCTATATTCTTCTTGTAGACCTAATTTGAGATATTTTATTTTAGTTGGTTCAGCAGGAGCTCGGCTGAGTCTACTGAACAAAGTTTCCATGCGAGCTATATAAATAACCACAGGTTCATGTCTACCTTGTCTCCTAGTTCTGACTTGATTCCAAATTACATCATCGAAATCTGTTGTAAGAAAATCTTTAAGTTTTGCAATTAGAGCCTCCCAATCAACAACTTGTGAGCGTACCTGTCGCAACCAAAACGTAGCTTTTCCATCAAAAAGATCGCTAGCAGAATCAAAAAGTTCACTTTTTGAAATATGACGGGCTTTAGCAAGTTCTTCAACTTTCTCAATAAAAAACAGAAAATTTTCAGGATTTCCATCGAATGAAATTCCTAGTTTATACACAGAAAATGTCTTCGAAGAGAAAGAATTCAATTGATTACCCACATTGGAGGTGATATTCATTGACCTTGCATATATAGTACTGGAGTTATGCATTGAAGTAGCATTATCTTGATTTTGAACACGTTCATGAAGGTCTGCATTCAATTGCAAAGCTGTAGCATAAGATTCATTCTTGAATTTCAAAATCAAATCAAAATCTGGATCATTTTTATCTAAAATTATTCTCTGAATACGAAAAGTGATATGAGTAAGCCGAGTAACAGCTCTTTTATACCTGGAATCGGAATTGGGACCCTCAAAATCATTAATCAGTGTCTGCAATGAATTCAAAGTCGACTCAATTTCAATTTTTTCTTCATTGAAATCATAATCAGGATTCGAAAAAGTTCCTGATTGTAACTCTTTTATTAACAAACGACTCAATATTTTTCGTTTTTCATCTTGTTTCCGGCTGAAATAACTCCACGTGTTTTTAATTCATAATTCAATTAATTCAAGAGTGAATGACTTGCCTTAAAGTTAGACTCCATTTTGAATTACCTACGTTTGAATTTTCTAATTGAAATATAAAACTTATTTACTACAAACTATTCGATTTGGCGATGCCGCAAAATAACTTCTGAAATAAAAATAAATCTAGATTTGTCAGAAACCCGGCAAAAACTGAAGTCAGGTTATCGCAAATATACCTATCGGCGATAGCCCCAAAAAACACCAAACAATAAAAACGTTCTCGCTAGAAATGACTACCAGAAATTTCACCGCACGATATCATAATTTAATTTATTTCGTAGTAAAATTCCAAAGATTGATATTTTGTTCAATCTGTGACCAATTTAATAATTATCAAAGACCTTATTAATTTCCTACCATTACTTATTAGAAACCAAACACCAAGAAAATGTAATGAAAAATAATAATGAAAGTGTTAATTTGAATTTTTTTCTGAAAATGAGGAAGAAAAAACGGAGCCCCACGTTGGGCGCCATTTATATGTAACAGTAAACTATTGATAAGTCAATAATCCGCTGTACATTTATTTGCAAACGGCAGCTTTTGGCCGGAGAGCACTATGGGTTCGTTAAAAGATTATTTTCATCAAATTCAAATCAACATTGAAGTGGACGCCACCCAACTTTGTTGAATCACAGGTAGTAACCATTTATAAAGCTGGGAAATTAAATGTGGATAATTGATGGGAACGTATTTTTGTGGAGTTTGGTTGTTAAGTAATAGCATGAATAGTAAACAACTGAAATAAATACAAGTATATTAAAATTATATGAAACAAAAGGCTTCTGTGATATGGAAATCGAAGATATTTTTGTGGAAGACTGAGAACTCAATTTTGCAAGATTATATCACATCATAATTGAAAAATGCTTACCCATAGTACTATGCGTCAGCTCACAACATTATAGCATCATAATCATGATTTCTCATAGAGATTTATATGTAGCACTTCCCCTATATTTTTTTATTTTATCTTATTATTTTATTGGTCCACTTCACATAACAGTAAAATGGAGGTAGAACACTATCTAGCTGGACACCACCAAGGACGTTTTTCCCATAATTGAAGAAGAGGGAAAGATCAGAAAGTTCTGTACTTATAGCCTCTAGCCAAGTTGGACGTAATAGCATATGCGACAGCAAAGTGATTAGATTCACTCTTTTCAACATAAACTACTTATTCGCCTGATGTCATCCTACAACCCTAAAATTGAATTTTAGTTAAAGCAAACCTAACATAAAAATATATCCAGAGTATTCTCTAATTTCTGGGGCTTCTCAAAGACTTACCTCTGAAGAGGGTAGGCAATGGTGTATCTATCAAAAACCGGGAGCCTCGTGGTTTAATTAAGCAAAAAACTGGAATTTCTAGGGCTAGTTTACAAAATAGTCAGAATATTATTCTACACAACTCAGGAAGGGCAGTTATGAACTTCAACAGGAAGAAGAATTCAAATCCAAAAACTGTGCCCCTTCACAACCACCTTGGCACAGCTGCCTTCACAGGAAAAAATATCGAACTGAAGCCTTATCCTTCAAAAGAATCGTGCCTGGTTTACCCAATCGAATTGAATACACTTCCGTTATCGGACAAATGGAAGGTGAGATATTTAAAATTCCGCATTAATTGAGAGCTGGCAACTAACCATACACAAAAGTGTTCGAATGGTGTCCTGTATGAGCGGACTTCTCTTGGATTCATTTCGAAAATTATAGAAAATTAAAGTAAGACAAACTAAACGCTACACTATGACCGTATAGATTTGTTGCATCTCAATATGTAATGAATGTGGAAGGTTCATTGGGATTATAATTTGGTCAAAATTTATTATTTGCTATATGTTTCCTTTCACAACACTGACTAATTCCACCTCGTATACCTTTTTGAGAGAAATGAATCATATCAATGTCAGTTAGTAATTCCAATTCAATATTCGTATACTTCAACATAGCATCCCAAGATGATTCAGGTGCAGTGTGATAATGTGCCGGATCTAAGTTATAAATCTCTAAACTTGTGGTGTGAAAGTTTTCAAAAATATCACATAATAGCAATACATTCGACTTCAAATACAAATCAGAGTATTCACCCAAATTCTGACAGTCGAATAAATTCCACACATTTCTAGTCCTATCATAATTATTTTCTGATATATGGTCGAGCTTTCGAGAATGTTTATTCCCTTTATCAAGACATCTACAATAAATTGATAACATTGAATCAAAATCGTAAAACAATAGATAAAAAGTACTTACTAACTTGAGGTTATAGTAAAAAGTCGAAAATTTCACTGAAAAACACAAACTTAATCCTTTTCATTATGTAGAAAAGTGTCACACATTAAATTTTTATGGTTTAAAGAAAAAATATATATAAAACTTATTCAGAAGTAACATTTAGAGGATTTGAAATTTTAAATTTTATTTTAACGGCCATGCATGGCACTTACTAGTGGCGTGGTAGCAACTAGAAAGAAAGGAAACAGGAAACATTTGCAAATTGATAATTGACATTATGACATTTGAAGTTTAAAATTCAAAAATTGACAGTATAACCAAAACAGGATTACCAAAAGGCACACCAACAACAATGTTGACACTAGCAGTTTCAAAAAGTATCTGAAATATGGATACAGTGCTGCCAAGTACTCATAAAAGAAGTGAATAACAAGACTCAGCACTGCTTCCAAACTCACACACCATCTGTTACTTTGGGAACCTGGAGGAATCAGTTCCAATTTCAAGATGTAATTATAAATATTACTGAGGTTGTTAATCTCAGTCTTTTTGTTCATGTTGTTTGTATTCCTTTTGATAAAGAACATTTCTTTAAACAGCCGTTTCTGTAAGTTACTTTCAATACACAATACTCTAACTTCGGTGTAATTCATTGTGTGTTTTGCGTTGATGACATGTTCAACCAATGCACAGGTAGCACTTCCTTGAGTGCTATGTCCGATTAAAAAACTCCTTTATCTATATCAAGACACTCGATTACCTTCGTATTTATAGATATATATATATATATATATATATATATATATATATATATATATATATATATATATATATATATATATATATATATATATATTTTTCTTTTGTTTGTGGGATGACATCAACTTTCTTTTTATTCCTATACAATTCTTTTATGAATAAATGACAATCATAACCACTTAAATTGTGGAAAATAATAGGTACAAAATTAGGGATTTTGAAATTCAAATTACATTTTGAATGAGCGGCATGTGATCTTTTCTTTCCTGTGACATGACAATGATCTCTAACTTTGACTTCACCATCAATAAATGGTTTATTACATATACCACAAGTTCTGACTGCAGCAAATTGTTCCTCTTCTTCGAGGGTTTGTGCATTCATTGCTATAGGGTATCTGAGGTGATTTTCATATATCTTTTTCGAATCATCTTCAATGCTACTCACAAATTTCTGAGCTGCATCTACTCCCCTACATGTAACAAATTTTGACAAATCATAATTATATGAACATTTTATCAAATAAGCAAATGAATATGGAACATATTTGAATGTTTTAATCGTGGATGAACTTTCGGGATTTGGCTCATTCACGTGAATCGGTTCAAGTACAGCATATACTACAAATGGCCCCCTCATTTGTCTCTCAAAATTTTCAAACATTAATTTATTTTCCGCAACCATCATACCATATTCATCGATCTTGAAGTTGGTGGTTGGTGTTGTAGTACTAACGAGATTACAATAATTCATCTTATGACGTAAAAGCAATCTCTCGCTGGAAAAATATATCAAACATCCATCACAAAAATATTTTTTGTGTTCATGAGCTGATAGTTGACTAGAAACTAATCTTGAAAGATCTTTGATCCAACAATAGTGACTATTACCGGAGTCATCAGTTATAAGTAACAAATTGACATGTCTTCGGAGTCTTCTCTGTGAGTATCGCAATGGACCCATCACATCATACTTTATTTTACCCTTGTCAAATTCACTCTCTAAACTTCAAACATTAATTGAAATATCATTCCTATCTTCGAATTTTTCATTACTCTTATTATCAACTTTAACCGAAAAATCCATACCTGTGACATCGAAAACATTGGAAAAATGTGGATATTACGTTACTTTGGACACTCTACCATTTGCAGGATATAATGCTGATGTTATAGCCCAAGCAAAACAGTGTTGATCTTCGTTACGAACATTCACGACAGCTTTCCTCCATTCAATGCATTCGGGCAGCTTCACAATGAACGTCCTCCCAGTGGACTGTATTTATTAATGTTGACCTCGAGAAACATTATTTTTTCACAAGTCCAACCTAAATTACACAAAAATAAATATTACTATTCAATCTCATTGAACTTTACAAAAAATAAATACCTGAGTCACGTTCCTGGAATTCAGTCTTTTGAGCCACAATTACATCACGGAATCGATCAAAAACGGCATTCAGATCAGAAGATTGGTCCCCTATTTTATTTTAGGAATTAAATGACTTCGTGTCCCTCCAATCTCGAGTCTGAAGAATATAATTCCCAAAAACTTTCATATTCACCTTGATGCTTTTATGGATCCTGATGACCGATTCCAGTAATTCAATGACCTTCTGCTTAATCTCATTGAAAAATGACATGACACAAAAAATCTCATATGAAAAAAAAAATCTGAACGTTCCATGCACCAGACACTTCAAGGTCACATCTCCTTGATGTGAGGCAATTGAAACGTCATAGTGCTGGGGGGAGGCCCAGAAACGGCTGTAATCTGATACTTATGAAAGATACAATGTTGAAAATTTGGAGATTCTGGCATATACCGATGCAGATTGGGGTGGTGACCAACTGGACAAAAAAAGCATCAACAGCTGTGCTGTATTTTATAATGAAAATTCAGTGTCGTGGTTCTCAAAAAAAACAAAATGTTGTGGAACAGTCAAGTTATGAGGCTGAATACTTGGCCAGTGCAGCAGCTACTTCAGAACTACTGTATTTGCAAGATATTTGTGCAGACTTCGGGATGAAAAACATAAAAACTGTTTTAATGATAGACAATCAGAGTGCTTTACATTCAAACCAAAGTTTTGAGACTAGTAAAAGATCAAAACATATCGATATTAAAGCTCACTTAATAAAAGATATCGTGGCAAAAGGATTAATAACTATGTCATATATCAGTACAAATGATAATGTTGCAGATATTTTTACAAGAAGAAGAAGACAATGAAGAAAAGTTCATTTATTTTAGAAAAATGTTAAACATAGACAATACTTGAAAAGATTTTTGAAAATAAACCATTGCATTTAAATTTTTTTTGAGTATTTGAATTGAAGGGGATGTTGAACTTAATAAAATCTGTTATTTTGTTTTCTGTGTTCTGTGCCAAAGAACTGGCAACAATGTTTTACTTTCCTGTGCTGTCAAAATATGAGAATGAAAAAAGGCGCTTATGCGTTCATCAATTTATGTACAAAAAGCATGTTTTTCAATCTGCCCCAGTTTTCTTCCTAAAGTATAGTAATTAAAATAATAATTCAAGAACCCAAAATTTATTCCAAATATTGTAAGTAGGATTGAACAGTTATCAGCGGTTTAAAACAATTATACACAGATAATTCTCAGATAATTCACACAGATAAATATAACGCACAATTTCCCATATTCCTATCAGTTTCATGATATTCGTCTCAAATTGTTTCAAGTATCATACAAAAGCAAACTTGAGTAGACACCTAATTCTCAGAAATTCAAACAAATAATTTAAGAATTACGTGAGAAAAATCCCAAACTTGCTTCAATTTCCTGATATTCTTATCAAATTTGTTTCAATTATCGCTAAACACATAAACTGGAGTGGGAACACATATTTCTCAAATTATGCACACAAGTAATCCACAAATTGCGAAATTTCACTTCAAAGTTGTGATATTCGCCTCAAATTCATTTCTAATATCGTAGAAACGTTCTTTTAGAATAGAATTATTTATTTCAGTTCGGACTTCCATTGTCTAATAATATAGATTAATTTGACAACCGAGTTATCACCCGAAGACGATTGTGGATACTAATAATCGAAACGTCGTAACATAACATGGTTTGAAATCTTTTAATTTTTATAATAATATTTTTAATTTTCAGCTTTTATTAATATTTCAATTTTTATTTGTTTGGTTGTTGCTTGTATGATATTTCTTTGTGATTGCAGTTTTTTTGTTCAATAAAATTGTTATTTTCGGTTAATCTTTTTATTTTGTTCAGGGTTGTCAAATCAATTTATATTATTAGACAATGGAAGTCCGAACTGATGAAATATGTTTTTTTTCCGTTAACCAGCTATCGCACTCCTACGAACGACAACCCTCAGAAGGTCGAAACTTGTGCGAGCTAAAAACTAATAAGGTCTTACTTTTCAACGTGTGATTCCTAACACGAGTTGGAAGATAGCAAGTGAAAATCGAGCATTCAGCCTGGAGCTTGAACCATCGACTCACACATCGGCCGATTGACTGAGTGAACAAAGCACCCACGTCGAACCGCTCGGCTACCAACCCGGCTATGTCTCACATAATATACACAATTACCCAAAATATAACAAAATATTCAAAATTCCCATCATTTTTATCATAATCTTCTCAAATGTGTTTCAGTTATTATGAAAAAACATATAATCACTTTATTCTTAAATTATCCACACAAATAAACCAAGAATTACTAAATTGTACTTTAAAGTTGTGATATTCACCTCAAATTCACGTCACGTCGACTATCGAATAGTACACAACGGATGAACACCTGGAAAAACAACACAACTCATATATATATATATATATATATATATATATATATATATATATATATATATATATATATATATATATATATATATATATATATATATGTATATGTATATATATATATATATATATATATATATATATATATATATATATATGAAAAATATTAAATAAATAAATAAAATAATAATAATAAATAAAATAAATAAAAATATTAAATATCCCGAATTTTCATCGATTTTGTAATAGTATCAAATTTGTTTCAAAAACTTTGAAACACAAAAACAAAACAAGAATCATCTGTTCCCTTGGGTGGGGCTACCTATCGGGCGCGTCCCCAGGTGGCGGACGGGAACGGTCAGGGGACTGGAGGTCCTATCCGGGAAGCCATTGTGGCCTAACGGACGGGGTTGACGGACTCCTGGTCAGTGGCAGAAATAAGTAGTTAGATGATATGGCTGTCCTGAAGAAGAAGTCGATGAGGTTAAGCTACGCGTTTACCTCACTGACTATTAGGGCAACAATAAAAGAAACAGAGGGTACCTCTGAAAACCCTACGTCCTTGGAAGTTGAACCACCTGAAGTGGATATTGACCCCAAGGCCACCATGGGTCCCGAAAAGGAAGTCGAAGCATCTGACCGATGACATTCGATGACCTGACGGAGGAGGCACCCAAAAACAGCGAGGCCACCTCCCCCTTAGCAGGGGAGCAGATGGACCTCTAAAGGTAACTTTGTATCCAACAACTGTCTCATGGGCAAGGACGTTGGAAAAAAAGTAAAAATAATACAATGCAACCTCCAACACAAAAAGGCGGCAACGGCAATACTATGTCGCCACCTTGATGTATTGGAGGAGGCAATAGCTTTGATCCAGGGGCCCTGGATAATAAAGACCAAAATTACTGGTTTCAGTAGTTTAACTGGTCAAATTTTCAGCTTACCAAGCAACCAGCAACCTAGGACGGCTGCCTACGTTCCTAGGAAACACAGAGCGTTTCCGATGGCACAATTCAGCACCTCAGATCTCACTGCGGTCAAAGTTAAATGTCCAGTTGGGAAAGGCAAATATATGGCGTTGATAATCGCATCGGTGTACCTCCCTTCAGATGCAGTCACCCTACCACCGACCAGAGAAATGGAGGTACTAGTGGACCACTGCCTCAACCAGAGAGTGGAGCTCATATTGGGTTGCGACTCAAACTCTCACCACGTGAGCTGGGGCAGCAAGGATATCAACGCCCGAGATAAGTCACTATTTGAATATATAATACAATCTTGAAAAGAGGCACGGAGCCAACATTTATTAATGCCCGTAGCCAAACGTTAATAGATATCACGCTCACGACAGCCGAAATATCAAACAAAATCCAAGACTGGCAAGTCTCGGACCATATCTCTATGTCAGACCACCGCTGGCTGACCTATACGGTAAGCCAGGATCTCAGGATTACAGTAAAATCCCGTGACCCGAAGAGGACGGATGTAGCTCTCTACAATCGACTCTCAAGAGGAGCTCTGCGGGAAACAGAGGTCCTGACTCCTGGCAACAATGAAGAACTGGAAAGGTACACAGTATCTATCCACAACAAAATAGACACTGCCTATAAGGAATCCTGTCCAATGAGGATGGTTCAAACGCATGGCACAACCAACACATGGTGGTGCCCTAAATTGGAACACCTCAAGAGGACAGCGAGAACGACCTTCAACAAGGCAAAGCGTACAAGAAGAGGACTAGGTTATATATCAAGCCAACCTCAGAGAGTTCAAAAAAGTCTGCAGACGAATACAAAGAGAAGCCTGGAGAGCCTATTGTGAGGCAGTCGAAGACTTTCCACTAGCTTCAAGGCTACAGAAGGCACTCTCAAATGACCACCATAAGACTATCGGCATCCTGACGAGGAAAAATGGCGACAAAGCCGCCAACCTCCAGGAGAGTGCTGAGATTCTTATGTAAACTCACTTCCCAGGTTCTGTCTTTCCTGGAACGGCGAACTGGACGGATATACCAATAACACCCTCACCTTAACAAAAATGGATTCTACACAATTGCATACGCAGATGACATAGTTTTCTTGCAGACCGGCAAATTTGTAAACACACTGTGCGATAGAGCGCAGGATGGGCTCAAATTGATAGAAACATGGTGTAAGGACACTCACTGTCGATCAACCCCAAGAGGACTGAGATGGTCTTTTTCACCAGGAAAAGAAGTTTAACGGGCTTAAAACCTCCCGAAATCTTCAAAAGCCAACTAAACTTCTCTGAAGAGGTGAAATCACTTTCAAGAATAATTTTTTTTTTTTTTTATATTAATAGCGATTTATCTGGAAGTATACCCCAATTTGAACTGTACTTTAGTTTAATCACATTGGTATACGATATGTTAGAGTTTCTCAATCTACTAGACGATAAAGAGGAGATAGAGACGGAGGAATATGAGCACTTTCAGGAGTATTTTGGAAGAGAGGGGAATGACTCATGCAATGGTATGTTAGCAATTATTCACTTCAATATCAGAAGTATCAACAAAAATTTCGATGAACTGCTAGTCTATTTAGAAAAAACTCATAATCATATAGATGTCATAATATTGTCAGAGACGTGGAATGTAGAGACCTTAAACGATTATACTATATCGGGATATTCGATATACTACAATAATTCCAAAGAAAACCAAAACGATGGTGTTATTGTGTATGTTAGGGAATACATTGACTCAATCGTGTCAGCAATAAATTTAACGGAAACGAACTTGCTCATATTGACTCTAACCACGCATAACCTCAGCATAGGGATAACAGCGTCTTATAGATTACCGTCAATCGACACTTTCACTTATCTGGAAGACTTACAAAACCATTTCTCAACCACTAAAAAAAACGATATAGATATTTTTGTAGGTGATATTAATATAAATTTATTAGATGGTCTCTCAAACAATGTTCATACATACGTAAATGTATTGTGTGAACACGGGTATTTCTCTCTTATCAATAAACCAACGAGGGTTAGTCAGGAATCTAAAAGCATTGTTGATCATATATTTTTAAGGACAAGAATATCAAACATTGAGGCACATCCCGTCATTTTTCAATCGGATATCACTGATCATTACCCAATTTACCTGGGGCTTACCAAGACTGATTGTGTAAACCTTAATCATGAAAAAAAAAACAAAACAGCAGAATAAAAAAATTAATTACTTCATTTTAAACAATCAATTGAATGAAGAAAACTGGAGTGGTATTCTAACCAACACTGATACTCAGTTAGCATATAACAATTTTCTACATAAACTTGAATCATATATTGAAGTCTCAGCATATAATTGCAATGTAACTAAGAATCGTGACCATAAATTAAAACCTTGGATAACCAACGGCTTAATCACTTCAATCCGGAAAAGAGATTCACTTAAGAAAAAATTATTACATAAGCCATCAGTGCAAAGTTGTAATGAATACAAAGCTTATAGAAATAAACTAAACAAATTGATCAAACAAACAAAGAACGATTATTATAACGGAAAACTGAATTCCAGTAAAGAAAACTGCAAAAAAACTTGGGAAATAATAAATGAAATAACAAACAGAAATAGAAATAAATCTTCTCTCTTCAACTATAGTATTAAAAATAAAGACGGTGAACGGATAACTGAGCTAAACAAAAAAATAAATGCAGTCAATGAGTACTTTGTGAACATAGGATCAGAAATGGCTCGACGAATAAAAAAAATGGAATCGCTACCCCCTACTTTTTTGAAAGATAAATATATACAATCCACCATGTTTCTCAAGCCGGTAACAAAAAACGAACTTATTGAGGTAATATATAAACTTAAATTAAATTGTTCACCTGGATTAGATGGCATCTCCTCGAGTACTATAAAAAAGATACATCTGCATCTGCTAACACCCCTAGTGCATATTATAAATTTAGTATACAAAAATGGCAAACTACCGTCCCAATGGAAAGAATCATTTGTAATTCCTATATTCAAAACCGGTGCACATGATGATCTTGGTAACTACAGGCCCATTTCCATAATAAATAACTTTGCAAAAATATTTGAAATAACTTTGAAAAAACGTATGATGGAATTTTTCCGTGAAAATCAAGTTATTACAGACAGGCAGTTCGGTTTTATCGAAAAATCAAATACTGAATGTGCAGTAATTGATCTAATGAGTAAAGTTGTGGGAGCCTTGGATCGATCAGAAAAGTGCTTAACCATTTTCCTCGATCTCGCCAAGGCCTTCGACACTGTATCTCATGCCAAGCTCTTAGACAAATTATATAACTACGGGATTCGTGGTCCAACGTTACTTTTAATAAAAGACTATCTCTCACACAGAATGCAAAAAGTAAAAATTGACAACCATTTGAGCAGCTCTAGAGAAGTCACAATAGGAGTTCCTCAGGGAACAGTATTAGGTCCATTACTTTTCCTTGTATATATTAACAGTATCAGTAAGATCAACAATTTTAACGAACATCTTATCTCGTATGCAGACGATACAGCTATTGTAATTGTAGGCGACTCTTGGGATAATGTGTTCCTTAAATCTGAAAAGGTTCTCCAAGACATACAAACATGGCTTAATTTCAATCTACTGACCTTAAACATAAAAAAGACAAAATATGTAACATTTACTTTATTACATAGAGATCAACCAGTTAATAATACAATCAGTATACATCAAAAGGACTGTAATACGAATGATTGTTCCTGCCCTAATATAGAAAGGACTCAAAATATAAAATACTTAGGTGTGATGGTGGATCAACATTTAAGATGGGAGGTACATGCCAATTACATGATCAGACGACTCAGGATACTGATGAGACAATTCTACGCCCTCCGTGATATTCTAGATAAAAAAAATTTATTAATGATTTATAACTCCCTTGCCGAATCGGTATTAAGATATTGTATCACCGTTTGGGGAGGAATGTTTGACAACGTTCTTAGCCGACTTCAAACAACCCAGAATACTGTCCTAAAAATATTATTCAAGAAACCTAAAATTTTCTCAACAGAAAAATTGTATCAAGAAAATGGATTAATGAATACCCGTAGTTTATATATTTATAACTGTCTCCTATGGATGCATTCAAATAAACATAACTTTACTTTCACTAAAATATATAACAATGAAATACAAAGGCAAACCAGATCGGTGGAAAATCTATTCATCAGCATCCCAAAGTTCAATAAAACTCATACACAAAGATGTATTTTTTATTTTGGTGCTAAATTTTTCAACGCGTTACCCATGGAAATCAAGGTTATAGATAAACCACATCTGTTCAAAAAAGCGGTAAAAAAATTGTATACGTGAAAACCCAAATATATTTTGCATTATCTGATCTCCCCACTCAATTCATAAGAAAGACTCCAGTCTCTATTTCCCTCACTCTCTCTCTCTTTCTCAACTCCATTTCTTTATGTAATTTTATTATTTTTCTCTATTTTCTTACTTTTTTTTTTATTTTTTAACATCTCAGTGAATAAGTATTAGTTTATTATTGTACTTAGTTGTACACCATCTATATTAAAAGTGATTTTACATGTATTATTTAGGTACTATTAATTTCTCGCTCGGCGAATCATAACTAGTGTGTAGTCCACTTCGAGGTGGGTTGACAAAGCAGCACAAGCATATCACATGCTTAGGTAATGTCGCCCCACTCGAAATGGAAATTTATTGTTTACAAATATTGTACTATATAATTGCACTGTACCCAATCTGAATTTATACATTATTTTAATTTTAATTTTTTTAATTTTAATTTTAATATTAAATACGAATTATATTAAATTATATTAAATACCTTGGTATTATACTCGACAAGAAGCTAACATGGAACTCTCATCTAAAGAGTAGAGCAAAAAGAGCATACGTGGCTTATGAGCAATGTCGGAGGACAGTGGGACGCGCATGGGGTCTTTCACCCCGTGTAGTCGCCTGGATCTACACTGCAATAATAAGACCTATGTTAACGTATGGAGCCATTGCATGGAGACCGAAAGTTCTACAAGCAACGGCCATCCAAAACTTATATCAAATACAGCGACTGGCTTGTTTAAACATCACAGGAGCCATGAGAACAACATCAACCGCGGCAATGGAATTAATCACGAGTCTGACCCCTCTGGATCTGTACGTTAAGGAGGTTGCGTTAATGGCCATGGTACGATTGCACACGGCTGGTGTAAACACACGCCACAAAAGAAATAACCAAGAAAAGAATTTCTGGCAAAAACATAACAATCTGCACTAATAGCAGACAAGCACTATTAGCCTTGAACAGACACCGTGTTACTTCAGGGCTAGCACTAGAGTGCCACCAAGATTTAGCCAAAGCCTCGGTAGACAATAACATTATCCTGAGGTGGGTTAAAGGGCACGACAGGAGTAAAGGTAATCGCATTGACGACTCTTTAGCCAAGGAAGCGGCTGGACTAAGAATTTTAGGACCAAGTGGCACCCACGGCCTGATGACTTCGACAATTGCGGAACTAGTCAACTGTTACACCCATGCTCAATCTTTAAAGAGATGGGATGAAATCAAAGGATGTAATCTTGCCAGGATCACCTTGGGCGACCCTAGGAAGCTGGCGATGACCAGGAAAAATCTACGCCTCACAGTAGGATTCCTAACTGACCACTGTCAGCTAAGGAAACACCTACATAATATGGGGCTAGTGGACACACCTCTATGCAGGATGTGTGAACAGGAAGATGAGACTGTCAGGCATGTCCTGTGCGAGTGCCCGGAGTTATCGTAAATAAGAGAGTGTGTGTTCGGCGAGTCTTGGCCTACACCTGCCGATATAAAGGAGATGTCTCCCAGCGACCTGTCCACCTTCCTGGAAAGGACAGGATGGACGACGACCTAGGAGGACAACTCCTCGGAAGGATGTACAATGAGTCACATGTGGCCCAAGTGCGTGGGCTTACACTCACCCTCCCTACTCTACAGACAGAATCATCTGTTTCCCACATAATTCCGAGAAATAATCCAAAAACTACAATTTTTTTAAAATTTCGTTCAATGTTGTTTTATTCACCTCAAATTCATTTGAAATGTACCGTTTGTCAAGAATAGGATAAAGGATGAAATTTTTGCGGCCTGCGCGTAACGAAGAGCTAGAAAGCATTCGGAGAAACGAAGATGCTTATACTTGCGAATAAAGTTGTCTCTGCTATAGATGTACATTCTCCTGAATAAACTGTAAGACCAATGTATTGCGATCTTCTTCGATATTGCCAGAGCATATGATTCGGAACAGCAACATACAATACTGAAAACGCTGCAAAAATGGTCATTCCGTGCAAACTCTCTAGCATTTGTAAACAATTTTTTGAAACGCAAGTTTCGAGTACGAGCTAACGGAATCCTCTCTACCACGAAAATTCAGGAAAACGGAGTACCTTGAGGTTCTCCTTTGAGCACAACACTTTTTCTTGTATCGATCAACAGCATAATAGAAGAGTGCACCACACCGCTCAAGGCAAGGCTACATGCAGACGATCTCGTAGTCTTCGGCAGAGGAAAAAAACCCAAAACGAAATATAACTAACTACAACGTTTCCTTGTTAAGCTCCAATACTGGTCCTCCTCCACAGGACTTCAGATATCAGAAGACAAGACCAAGTGCATCCGGTTCTGCTAGAGATAAAGGAAACCTACCCCAATTACAACTCTTCGGCAAGATTATCCAATGCGTGGAGAATATAAAATTTCTAGGAATGATTTTAGACCACCGACTAAACTGGAAACCACATATTCAACACCTTAAAACCTCCTGTCAGAAAGTTGCGGTGCCGATTCAAAGACCTTAATGCAAATCTACAGGTCATTATTAAGATCCAAACTAAAGTACGGGCAATCATATATAACTCGGCAAAGAAGACAGTTCTAAAACAACTGGATACCATTCAGAATAATGCCATCAGAATTGAAACTGGAGCCTTCTGCACTAGTCCGGTAAACAGCATCCGTTGTGAAGTAGGTGAACCATCATTATCTTTTCGGAGACAACTCCTGACTCTTACATATGCAGCTTCTGTCAACTCAAATCCAGAAAACTCAGTGTACCACAACGTCGTCGCAAACAGATCCAAAAACACTTTTGCTAGAAAGAAAAGAGCTGATCTTCCATTATATGAGAGATATAACCGCTACCTATCCAGTTTACGTCTTTCACTTCCAAATATTTTGAATACTTCAAATATATCAAACCCTCCCCCCTGGACAATTCCTCAAATACACCTAAACATAAGTCTCACCCAGTATAACAAAAATGAAACCAATCATCAGATAATTAAGACAGAATTTCATCAACTAATAAACCAATATGAGGACTTTTGTTTGATATACACGGGCGCATTGAAAACCGAAAAGGGAGTTGGAGCAGCTTTCATAAGTTCTGATTACAGGGCCTCCTTCAAATTACCCAAAGAGTAATTCACAGGAGAATTATATGCTATATTGAAAGCATTAAATTTCGCTGAAGTGAGGAATCTAACAAAATGCCTCATTGTGACATGCACTAAAGGCATTTGAAGAACTGTATACCAACCACCCTATCATACTCCTCATGAAAATAGCTATACACTCTCTTACAAAATGAAGAATCACAAATTCATTTTATGTGGATTCCATCGCATATAGGAATAGCAGGAAATGAGATGGCGGACAAACTAGTAAAAGAAGCTATTACCAACCCGATTACAACAACAGAACTTCAAGTTGCGTACCGAGATCTGAAACCCTTTTACAAACATATCCTCACCAACTGTTGGCAATCCCAATGGAATGAATCATCCTCAAAATTATCTAGCATCATGACATCAGTTCTAACATGGAAGAACACACCTGATAACAGGCGAAAACAAGTAACCCTGTCACGACTTCGACTGGGTCATACACGCGCTACTCATGGATATCTTCTGACGGGCGAACAGCAACCTAAATGTACAATGTGTAATTCTATTTTAAGTGTTGAACATATGTTAACCCAATGCGTTCTATATCATAATGGTAGACTCAACTTCAATATTACCCGTTCACTCAAAGACATATTAGGAGAAAATTGTAATACTGACAATCTCTCAGCTTTTCTCAAACACATTAATATGTTACAAAATATAGCACTAGCATAATCTGTATCACTGAACCTACGCTAATAACCCTACGTGGTTGAAGCGTCTTTTTAATAAATAAAAAAAAGTCTTCACTAGTAGTCCATCTCATTATTGAATTCAAAATAATTTTGGGCAAGACAGGAAATGAGAGCTATAAATTATGGGATTTAATGAGTTTAATTATGGGATTAGTATTATTTTGAGTTATAAAATTATGAATAATGGTTATGCCATCAATCAGAGAAATGTTTGGAATAAATAAATGAAACTCTCTTTGAATTAGAAGGTTGCTTGTATTTTACTTTCAAATATGTATATTTTTCATACTCAAATTAAACGCAAAATACGGCGAAAAATTTCTAAGAACGCAACAAATAAAATAATACCAAGCAAAAAATTCAAATAAAAAAATATGTTATCTTAATCTTCGGAGGATGAATCTTCGCTAAGGTCTGAACTGATGTAATCTGGTTCTGTGTCACTGTCTTCTTGCAAGTTGATTATCATGTCGTCTACCATGAAATCTAATATTGTTTCCTTTTCCATGAAAAAGTGTTCAAAACTTTGAGCCTGCTTACATAGTTTTTTCCACTCAGTTTCAGAAAACGTACTAAAAAATTCATCGCATAATCTTTCCACGGTCTTTAAGCTAAAATCTACATTTCTTTGTGCAATATATTGCTTCAAAGACGCCCACACTAACTCTATAGGATTTAATTCAGGGTGGTATGGAGGAAGTCTTAGAACGGTATGGCCGTGGGTGCTCATAATTTCATCAATTTTATACATGTTATATCGCGGTTTATGAATTTCAATTAGATTATACAAATCAATTTTCAACATATCTTCTGTGAAAGGCATGTTTCGTTGCCTAAGCTATTCCATCATTTCAATCTTTCTATTACATAAAGTAGGAGACTTATTTACCTGCACATTGTGATAGGGAGCATTGTCTATCACTAAGACACTCTTTGGTGGTAAATTAGGAATAAGCATCTCCTGTAGCCATTTTATATAATTCGTGAAGTTCACCTCGTTATGATAATCACCTGACTTCGTATTTGATGTCTGCCGCATACACTATTATTAGTCTTTGCCTTTTGATACTGGTTTATGTAAACATTCACTAGTGTTGTCATTCCAGGTTTTCATGTGGGTATGCGAGGAATGAATATAGGTTTCGTCCATGAAAATTACGGCTGGCTTTTCTTCTCGAAATTTTTTCATACTTCGCAAAAAATTTGTTCTTAACTGAATGATATCTGGCTTTTCCATTATTAATTTTCGATTATTTTTCGTTTTCCGCCAACGAAATCCCAAGTCATACATAACTTTTCTTGAGCTTTCGTAGGAACCAGCATAGTTATTTTCGGATTCAAATTTATGATGTATGCGCCGAAGAGTTTGAACCTTTTTATCGACAGTATAATAATTAATAATGAATTTTCGAACTAATCCTTCATCAAAATCATCTAAGATAGTTTTAGCTGCGGCTTTCTTTCTTTTTATATTTGTGTGTCAAGAAAGCAGCGGCTACTCCATTCTCAATCGATTTCACTTCCTTTGAAATTTTTTGTATGCTGCTTAAACTTACGCCAGTTGCCATAGCAACTTTTTCTTGAACGTTTTTGAAGTCCTTTATAGGTTTATCTTCTGCCGCTTCTCGTTGCATGAAAAAATTTACATTGGCTATAACTTTCGTCGTTTGACTTGTCAGCACTTTACGATTTAGGTGTGATTTAAACTCCATCCTGGTTGAGTCACAATTGTACCCTTCATGCATCATTTCTGCTCGGACTGTACACTCGGTTAACCCACGATGCTCACTTCACAATAGACAAATTCGACTGACTGGGCTGTTTATCCGGTCAATCTAGACATTGGAAGGTACATAAATTTACAACAAACTGCAAATGCATATAATTGTTCAAAACATAGTTTAAAATAAGATTTTAAAATTCCGAATGATTGCGATGCCTGGAAAAAAAATTATTCGAGATCAAAGGTCAAAAATCTCGAAAAAAATTGGTTTTTCGCGGTTTTCAGGAAAACGGTAAGTTTTATCATAAAATAACTTGAGATAAAAATAGTATACAATAAAATTCTCTACAAAAAATGTATTGTTACTTTTTTTCTTAGAGCCACGGTTTCTGAGATACGACGAGTCAAAAAGTTGTAATCGTTATTATATGCACACGTTTCCACGCCACCTATGAGGTAGTGTACTTAGCGCGTTTTTTTCAACGTGGTTTCCCCAGTAGGCCTATTCCACATGTCTGTTGTGATTCTCTCAAATTGAAAACTAGCATAATAAAATATATTAGGAAGGGTTGGAAATTATAAAAGCGATTGAAATTAAAAAAATGTAAAAATTTATTCACCTGAGTCATAACCTTCAAATAATTCTTCTTGTCATTCTTCTGCTTGGTCTTCTTCTTCTTCTTGATCTTATTCTTCTTCTTGATGTTCATCCTTGGTGTAGGTAATCTGAGTCAAGAGTTATGTATCGCATGTTTCCTCGTTGATATCAAATGAATCCTCCACTATTGGTGATTCAGCATCAGAACATGACTGGCCATGACAATGTGAACATGCCGGATAACACAACAGTTCAACTTTTTCACAACCACATTTAGCGCTGCATCCCTTTTTACAGTTGCAAAAAATTGTGTTCAGCAGTTTTTTCGGCGCAGGAGGGAGTAAAGTCTGAATAGGTTCTAATGCATTGTCGACCAACTTCCAACCCCAGTCTTTTGGGTCTAGCTGATAACTAAGCCAGCATACTTGAACTTGGTGATATACCCGGAAAAGATTTTGATGAGCAGCAGATGGGGTTGGAGGAAGACAAGCTAATTGCACCTGTTTCTTATTTTTAGTTTGAATTGAAGGAGTTATTTTTTTTCCCAAAAACACCAAAAAACGATACTTATCTGAGCAGGAGGTTTGTTTCGGAGCTTTGTACATAGAAAAAAGAGACTGAATCCCGTTGGTGATAATTTCTTGGTAAGTCGAATTACTTTTTCTGAAAACTACACTAAAATTGTTTTTCAAACATTTTAAAGACTGTTGCTTTACCCCTCCTGTAAAATGCAGACGTCGTATCACACCCAGTTATTGCGAGTAAAAATAGTACATGATTTTGACTCTTTGCAAAAGTAAATACACTTTTTGACGAATATATTTCGGTTTGACTTTGAGCTTTTCCTGGCTTTGGAAAAAAAAATAGTTTTTCAGGTGGAGTTCGAGCAGTAAGAAGTACGAGTAAGTCTACATCTTCACCAACAGCAATAGTTGTATTTGTCAAATTAAATTGCTCTGTATCTGTTTCAATAATCAGTACGTCGACATTAGCCTGTTTAACCAATATATTTTCGCCATTAAACCTATCCTTCAACATTGAAATGAACCGAAAATTGTTTGTGAGTATTTGCAAGAAATTTCTATTGACTAATAGGAACTGTCATAAGTTCATCAAATAGAATATCGGAAGATGAAGATGTTGAAGAAGTTCGACGACGTTGTTTTGCAGCTTTAATATATATGACTCGTCGTATCTCAGAAACGGTTGCTCTAAGAAAAAAAAGTATTGGTACATTTTTTGTAGAGAATTTCATGATCTACAATTTTAAATTCAGGTTATTTTACTTATCGTTTTCCTGAAAATCGCGAAAAAAAAAAAATTCGAGATTTTTGACCTTTGACCCCGAATATATTTTTTTTCAGGCATCGCAATCATTCGGAATTTTAAAATGTTATTCTTAAGTCTGTTTTGAACAATTACACGCTTCTGCAGCTTGTTGTAAATTTGTCTACCTTCACTCTTATATTTTAGACTGATTTGACCAGATTATGTGGGCGTTTCCACTCCTGTCTTTTGCGCACAGCTAAGGCGGTCTCAAATTAAGATTTTGAAACTTTTTTCTAGTCTCCACAAACTGTAGAAACTCACGAGAGTAGAATTGTACAATTCTCAGATTTGCCCCAAATATACACAGAATATCGAAATTCACACAGATAACTCAAATATAAAAAATCATGTTTCGTAATATTCGCTCAAATTCATTTGAAATATTGTCGAAGCGCAAACTAGGGTAAAAATATGTATTCCTTATATATATTCACACAATAATCTTCACAAATATCACAAATAAGGTATTCACAAAGATTACTCATATGTATATGGAGAAAAAATTGTATAAACATACAATTCACCACAATAACTTGACAAAATCAATTTCTTTTTGTTTATGTTATTCTCAAATTCGCTTCAATACGTAAACTAGAGCAGAAAAACGTATTTCTCAAATTCTTTACACAAAAGAAAATAATTAGATGTATGGCTGGTGTAGCTCGTGGAACCTCTTGTAGAAACACATTCAAACAACTCTCAATTCTAACAGTCCCTTCACTTTATATTCTTATGAGTATCATCAATGTCAAAAAAGAAGGAAATAACCTGAGTAGAAGATGTGATTCACACAAATACAATACGAGAAATAGTGAGAGCACCCACCAGCCATACTCAATATTGAGCATTGGTCAAGATTCTCACATATACCAAGAAATCAGGTGCTATAACCGACTTATGAATATATTCCTGCACTTAGACTCAGCGAGTGCAAATGTGTTGAAGAATAATCTGACTCGTTATCTAATAAAACAATCATTTTACTCCATTGAAGAGTTTTTAGACGCTACATTGTAGAGAATTTCAATTTAATCTAATCTAATTGTATGTATATTTTTTATATTTCAAATTGTATATTTCTGAATTTTCTTTATTGCCTTGTGACTAGTCCGATAAGTTTTTTGCAAGTATATATGTATTATTTTGTATGTATATGTAAATTCTTCAGTGATGAACAAATAAATTCTAAATTCTAATTGAATAAAAAATTACGAAATTTTTCCAAAATCGTCGTACTCGACGATTGAATGAAATTGTACATGTAGCTGTACAATTGTACATTGAACTTATACACGGAATATCGTACTTCTCACGTAATTCACAAAGATAACGCAAAATTTAATCAAGATCGTGATATCAGTCTCGAAGTCGTTCTAAATATTGTAGTGACACAAATACCCTGAATGAAACTAACCAAAATTTTCATCAGATACGTGTTATTTTTCTCAAATTCGTTCCAAATGTTGTAGAAACACATGAACTAGAATAGAAACTCAAACGTATATCTCAGATAATTCATACGAATAACCCGAAAAATACGAAATTTCAAATATTCTCAAATACGTTTCAAAAATTGTAGGAACACAAACAAAAAAGAATCGCCTATTTCTCACATAATTCGCACAAATAACCCAAATATAACGAAATTTCTCAAAAGTCACATCATTTCCGTAGTATTTTTATTACACGCTTTAGATAAATAGATAGATACTTTATTCATGTTGTTATACAAAAGTGTTTATACATACGTCACATAAAACAGTTACAACAGAAAGTAAAAATGTGAAAATTACAGCGAATAATTAAGTTATTTAAAATCCATTACAATCAACACCATTTGTCAGACAATATAAACATATTCAAACACAAATATGTATAGCTTTGTATACTTCATAAATACAAAAAAATACAATACAAAAATTCAGTTACTTGATTACAAATGGGGTATCGGATATGAAAAGTAATTGAAATACTCTTCAAAGGAGTAGAAACATTCCTCGATCAGAATACTCTTTACTTTCTTTTTGAAGTTGCTCAAACTCAACGTTTCGTTTTTCAGAATCTTAGGAAGAGCGTTAAAGAATTTTATCGATAGATACAGAGATGATTGTTTGATCTTAGTTGTTCTAGGCTTTGGCAGTCTTATATCACTTTTTCCTCTTGTGAAATATTCATGTACCTGCTCATATTTGACGGTATCACCACGAATATTTTTATTTTTTATATAAATCAAACATTCATATATGAAACAAAAGGGAAGTGTAAGTATCTTAAATTTTTTAAATAGTGGTTTGCAATGATCATTATAATCAAGCCCTGCCATAATTCTTAGAACTCTTTTCTGCAGGACAAAAATTTTGGCTGTATGACTTGATGCACCCCAAACAACTATAGTATACGTCATTGCTGCGTGAAATACTGAAAAGTAAGATACCCTGATGAATTCTTCAGTTAGCTTGCCCTTCAATTGTCTAATAATAAAAGTTGCCGTCGATAACCGTTTGGATAAATGGCTTATGTGTGACAAAAAATTTAAACTGACGTCTAGATGCACTCCTAATAACTTAATATCATTATTAGCTATCGTATTGTTCAGTGTGAAAGAGATTCTTTGTGTTTTGTCCAGATTTAATGTCAGATAGTTGCTTTTGTTCCATATTTTCAGTAATTCTTCAGATTCCATTATATTTTGTTCGACAATACATTTGTCCCTGTTACAATGTATGATGGAGACATCGTCAGCATAACTAGTTACATGTATATTAGTTGGTTTGGACAAATTGAACATCATATCATTAACATAGATTATAAAAAGTAGAGGACCTAAAACAGAGTCCTGCGGAACTCCATGTTTCATTACAACAAAATCCGAGATATTGTCTTGCCACTTGACTCTTGATTTCCTATCCATAAGATAGGATTTAAATAATTCCAGTTCGTTTCCCCGCACTCCATAGTACTCCATTTTATTTATCAAAATTTTATGATTTACAGTATCAAATGCGCGGGAAAGGTCATAGAGATTTGCCATACAACATTGTTGATTCTCGAATGAGTCTAATATTTTTTCATAGGCTTCGCACAAAGCAGTAATTGTCGATCTGTTTGACCTATAACCGTGTTGGAATTTTGTTAGCAAGCTATTTGTTTCAAAATAATTTGTAAGTCTGTTTTTTAAAATAATTTCAAAAATTTTTGCTAATATTGGAATTATTGAGACTGGTCTATAGCTGCTTGTGTCCTCAAAGTATCCCTTTTTATGTGTCCCTCCCTTTTTATGTATAGGTGTTATTTGAGCAAGTTTGAAATTTTCTGGAAATAAACCCTGTTCTATACAGGAATTCATCAGGTTTGTCAGTGGCTCGATCAGAAAATCCCTTATCAGATTTAATAATATGCTGTTCAAATTGAACACATCCATTGCTGGTGATTTTTTGAGGTTACTAATAATATCTCTAGTTTCACTGACAGTAACAGGAAATAGGAAAAAAGATTTTTGTGTGGATGGGGCAAACTTCAAGAAATTTTGAAAATCTTGATCATTTACACCAACGTAATCTGTTAAGAGTTCTTCAATAATATTAACAAAATATTCTGAAAATTCATCCGAAGTCACGTCCGATTTGTAGTTGCTAGTCCTTTTAGTCGCTCTGTTGGCATTTATTATATTCCAGGCAGCCTTCTGTTTATTTTTAGATTGATTGATATACTCCGAATTACTTTCAAGTTTAGACTGTTTTATTTTATTTTTATATATGCATTTCAGTTTTCTGTATGCTTCCAAATCTTCTTTATTTTGAGTCGAGTTTGCAATGACTTGTGTTGCCGCTAAAGAGTTTTGTAATTGAACCAGTTCTGAATCAAATTTAAAATTTATTTTTTTAAATTTTTGTTTCTTTACTGTTTTTTCCTTGAAGCATGATTCATAGCAATATGATAGAAAATGTGTAAGATAATTAGCCTTTGAGTTCGCACAAGTCAAATTGTAATACTCTTCGTTATTAAAGTAGTTAACGCTATTCACAAACTCCTGTTTATTGTTTTCTGTCATAGGTCTGCATATAATGTATTCATCTTTTATTTTTCCTATATCAAAATTAAAAAATATACCTCGATGATCAGATAAATGTGGTTCTACAACTTGTACATTGTATGTTTCCTTAATATTGGTAAAAATATTATCTATTTTTGAACTGCTCTTCGGAGTAACTCTGGTATCTTCATTTACTTTCTCTGTTAGGTTATGGGACGACATAGTATTTCTACAATTGTTTGAGTGACAGTCATTTATATTGAAGTCGATATTGTAATCCCCCACAACAATTATTTGTTTATTTATAGAAATATTTCCCAATACTTCATCTATCGCGTTCAAATATGCATTCACCCCAAGACCTAAACTAGATCTATATGTACAAATCACTACCGTCTTCTCTGTAACTAATTCGATACCCGCAAATTCAGCAGTTTGTTCCAAACAATATTTAGACATATCTAAAGGTTTTATTTTCAAGTTGGAGTTTTTTCTCCCTAATATACATACTCCACCATGCCCAACTGTTTCTCTACAATAATAAGACAATAATTCATAATTTGGAATATTAACATTTTTTAACTCACCTTCCTTTAACCATATTTCAGTGAATAGTATAATGTCAACCTCATATTTTGTTAAGAAATATTCTATTTGTGTTATTTTATTACCAATACTTTGGATGTTTATATAAAACATCTTTACGTCAGATTTATTACCTTTCATATCCAATTTTCCCATATATGATGTATTCGATACATTAGAAATGTTGGTTAGTGACTCATTATTGTAGTTAGTTGTGATAGACGAGGGTATAAAAAATTTTGTTTATTCGTCTCCACCTGACTTTCTTGAAGTTCCTCAGCTAATGGTTTAATTTGGTACGTAACAAGAGTTGCTTCGCGTTCATCTTTGTTTGATGGTTTAGAGTCACCGTTATTGTCGGCTACTCCTAAATTTGACATAAACTTCCAGATGGCTCTGCATACAAACTGTTTTCCTTTTCCTGTTAAGCTTTGTCCGTTTTGATTATAATTGGATTCCCTCAGAAAGTTGTTGCATTCAAAGATACATGTACTATGTAAATTCAAATTAAATAATTCTTTTTTCAGTTTTAAATTACTTTGATATATAGCATAATTGTTTGTTTGAATGTCATAGCGGTAAAGTTCAGTAATTATAATAGGATTTGTGTGAGTCATCTTCAATATGAATTCTTTCAAGTTCATGTTTTTTTTCATCAGGCCACAATATCACTATATCTTCTTTGTTAAAATCTTTTGTGTTATCTAGAGCAGTATCAACGAGATCGTCTAGGGCGCAATTTGGTTTCAGAATTGACTGTATGAAATAGTTATCATTTCTATCTAGTGATCTTAAAATTTTTTCTATATTTCTGCCATTACGTCCTGCTACAATCATTATCCTCTTTTTATTTGGAATGTTCGTTAATACAGTTTTGTTTATTGGAAAACTACCTTTCAGCTCCTCATAAAAATTTGTTCCAGTCTGTGGTTCATACTGAGTTGCAGAATTAATTTTTACTACTACGTTAGTGATGTCTCCATTTTTACCTACGCCACTGGATGGAAATATCTCATCAGAATTATTTGTTGCTGTTGTTTTATCAATGCCTAGGTGAATAGTTTGTGTACTTATGGTCTTTTTCTGACATATTTTATCTTCATTTTTTTGTAATTTCTTTATTTGGCTTTTTAATTCCTCAATCATTTTCTTCTGATGTTCTATCAAATCATTTAATTCCGCCTCAACTCTGATTGCTTCTTGCGTAAAGTGTTCATTTTCTAATTTCAGTTTTTGAATATGTTTACTTTTTTGTACTGTTTCATCTGTTAGTTCTTGGATGGTTGTTTCAAGTGAGCTAGTTTCCTCTTTAGATTCATTGATTTTTTCATCTTCATAACAGATAATTTTATTTCCCCCTAGGAATCTAAAGTTTTTCTTTCCTATATTAGATACACAGCTTTTATGATATATACCGAGACACCTTGTACAAGTTTGGTACAAAAATGGTTTCTTACAACATTTAAAACTGCAATTGTTATTGCACTGCATGTTGTTTTCACTTCACTTCACTTCACCTGTATGTATGTATGTATGTTTGTTTTTATGTATGTTATTTTGAGAATTATAAGTGTTAGCGAAATTTTGTACTACAGATGAAATATTTAAATATTTACAATTATCCGTGATTCAGTACAGAAAAAAGTTTTGAAGGAAACGGAACATACATTTTTAAATCTAATTCGATTATTTGAAAGCAAACCAGAATATGGATTTCAACAATGAAAACTTTATCGTAAATTGTACACCTGAAAAATTCAGTTACTCAAATATTTCAAAAAATCGAAAAATTAGAATTAAGGTACTTGACATACACATCAAATCAAAAGATTGATTTGAAAAATAAAATTATTCACTGAAAAAATATTTTTAGTTCATTAATATTTTGAATGGAACTTCAAATCAAAACATCAACACTGAATTGTTTTTTGAAATTATTACTGCAAATTTTCTCTTTACTTCGAAACAAATTTTACAACTGTCCACTCTCTGTTGGAGACTTACTGCATCTCAGTATAACTATAGAATTTGAGACCTCAAACTTTATTATGTTGTTTGAGAGAAATTTTACATTCGTGCGCCGTCTGTTAAAGATTTATAATACTTTTGGCAATAAATAGGACTAAAAAGTGAAAAATAAATATAGTGTAAGAAAACTAAAAAACACGCTTTTAAAGAACATCGAACTAAAAAGTTAAAAATATTTTTTTAAATAAACTCAAAACAATAACGAACGAAAAATACTAGTATTATTGTGAAAAAAGCGTGGGCGCTTTGTGCCATATTTTGTATATCGTATTTTTCGTTCGTTATTATTGTAAGCTTATTTGAGAACATTATTTTTAACTTTTCAGTTCGATGTTCTTTAAAAGCGTGTTTTTCAGTTTTTTAAACTATGTTTATTTACAAATGTGTTTGACTTATTCTGGAAACACATAAATCAGAAGAAACACGTATTTTTCAAATTATTCACACAAATAAACCAAAAATTACGACATTTTCCTTCAAATACATTCCAAGTAATGTGAGAAAATTTATTAGAATGGAATTGAACATTTCTCACCTATTCATACACAGATTGGTACGTCTCACATGATTTATACAATTAACCGTGTTAGGAATCACACGTTAAAAGGTAAGACCTCGTTAGTCCTCAGCTCGCACAAGTTTCTCAACTCCTGAGAGTTGTCGTTCGTATGAGGGCGACAGCTGATGAACGGAAAAATAGATTTTTTAAACAGATTTAAACCCAAAAATAACAAAATTTACAAAATATACATCATCATTTTCGTATTATTCTTAAATTTGTTTCAGTCATTGTGTAAACAAAAAAACTAGACCAGAATCACGTATTTATCAAATTATTTACACAATAAAATCGAAATTTTCGTTCAAGTTTTTGTTATTCACCTCAAATTCAATTCAAGTATTGTACTGTAGAATTATGCAGTTATTAGCTATTCAATACAATCATACACAGAGGTACTTCTCACAAAATTCACACAGATAACTCAAATATATCGAAATTTTTTCATATTATTATCAATCACAGAATATCCAAGAGTTATGCGTTTCTACTCTAGTAGAAAACTGAGAATTATAACATATAACTCAAAAGTTACGATATTTGCTAATATTATTATTTTATGTTCTTCTCCAATTCATTACAAACATTGTAGCAAAACATTAACTATAGTGGAAATATGTATTTTTCAAATTATTCACGAAAATAAAACAAAAAGTACGGAATTTCCCAACAAATTTCTGATATTCACCTCAAATTCATCTCAAATTGAGTAGAATCGTTGTACCAGAGAAAAACTCTTGATTTCCCAGTTATTCAACACAATTATACACAGAATATATTACTTCTCCAATAACTCGCACAGATAAATTCAATATGAAAAAAATCCACAATATAGTAAATGAAAGACGTAAAATTTCACTTGCATGGATCACTGTCATCCTCACTGTTGGTATGAAGTAATTTTATGTCGGGGAAGAACAAAGTTGCTGCAACAAATATGCTTCCCGTTCCAATCTTACTCGGGAGGAGCTGTATCAACTCGACGTAAAGATCCGAAAAATGATGCATCTCTATAGGAGTTTGCATTCCAAGTAGTCCGTTGCACGGTTGTACTTCCCCCGACAACAGGAAGGTCGTGGACTTTTGAGTTTGGAGTGTTCACATGACAAAATGGTGCTTGATACAGCCTGTAAAGTTGTCAAGAGTTCTGATCTCCTTCTCTGCATGGTCCGTGACCATGAGAGAGCAGGAATTGGAGCATTTCTCTTTAGGGCAGCTGCCCCAACAGCTGATGAACTCGATATAGTTTTCGACATTGAACGAGGTGACCACAACTTTGTCACCGAGTTGGACACCGGTCAGCAAAAAGCTTAGATGAAAGCCGCACAGATCACCTTTCTTCTGCGGAGACACAAGGATAAGCCAATGGCATGGGGTCTTCTTCAATAACATCGAAGACCTTGGCTTATCAAAGCGCCTTGCCTTTCGCTTTCCTCAGATCGAGTGGGCTGAAGTCAGAAACTGAAGAATTCAGCATGGCTTGCCAGGATGGTGTCTTCAACACCTTAGTCTACCGCAGTCGCGTGATGGGGATAGAGGTTCCTGACACGAGGTGTAGGGCCTGTCGCGAGGCGCCGGAGACCCTAATGCACTTGCTATCAGCATGTCCAGCATATGCGGTCTCGGCCTATATCCATCGACATAACGCGGCCCTAAGAGTGCTATATTAACATCTACGGCACTCTTACGGTATTGACGAGACACCGGTGTTGCCCTACACTCCGGGGGATATTGAATCCGTTGTGGGGAACAAGAAGTGCCGAATTTATTAGAACTATTCGTTTCTCACCCGGGCTGGCTGTCCTTGTTCATCTTTCACTGCCTGAACCACTGTACATGCTTGTTTCGGCGAGTGCATTGGCTTGGGATGTGGGGGTTGAGCAAACCGGCCATCGGATGCCTGCTTCCACGTAGCCCCGCTGGATACGGGAATGACAGAATCACTTGTGGTTCTGTTATTCCCTAACTGAATGGCATCCCAACGATGGCTTAATCCTAAGGTGTATGTATCCGTGCCGAGAGGATGAATGACACTGAGCCTATCAGCTGTCTCTACGGAACCTTCGAGATACCGGGCGCTCTCTCGTCGTAGCATCGCCTTGTCACGGTAATGCCGTGATTGACCTACTTTCCCTAGCTACTCGTGGGACCTTTATGGACAGCGTAAACTTGAAAAATTCTTTCTGACGCTAAGTCTATAGAGGAGATGGATGTCGAGCTCACGACTCCAACAAACCTTCCTGTAAACTTGTATCAGAAGCGAGTCTACAGAGGAGGTGGATGTCGAGTTTTCGACTCCAACTGATATACCTGTAAAATTTAATCCAGGAGCGAGTCTACAGAGGAGATAGATGTTGAGTTTACGACTCCAACTGACCTCCCTGTAAATTCAATTCAGGAGCTAGTCTACAGAGGAGATGGATGTCGAGTTTACGACTCCAACGGACCTCCCTGTAAATTTAGTTCAGGAGCGAGTCTACAGATGAGATGGATGTCGAGTTTACGCCTCCAACGGACCTCCCTGTAAATTTAGTTCAGGAGCGAGTCTACAGAGGAGATGGATGTCAAGTTCACGACTCCAACTGACCTCCCTGTAAATTTAGTTCAGGAGCGAGTCTACAGAGGAGATGGATGTCGAGTTTACGACTCCAACTGACCTCCCTGTAAATTTAGTTCAGGAGCGAGTCTACAGAGGAGATGGATGTCGAGTTTACGACTCCAACGCACCTCTCTGTGAATTTAGTTCAGGAGCGAGTCTACAGAGGAGATGGATGTCGAGTTTACGCCTCCAACGGACCTCTCTGTAAATTTAGTTCAGGAGCGAGTCTACAGAGGAGATGGATGTCGAGTTTACAACTCCAACGGACCTCCCTGTAAATTTAATTCAGGAGCTAGTCTACAGAGAAGATGTATGTCGAGTTCACGACTCCAACTGACCTCCCTGTAAATTCAGTTCAGGAGCGAGTCTACAGAGGAGATAGATGTCGAGTTATCGACTCCAACTAACCTCCCTGTGAATTTAGTTCAGGAGCGAGAGCTGCGGCGTACGCAGAATCTGTCTCAGGTGGGGGAACTAACCACTCACCATATAAACTAATCGGCTTCGTTTAGAAGCTGGGTTTGTTTGGTCGAGTGTGAATAGGTGTTAGCCACAATAAACCCTTGCGGGTTGCAATGTAGGGTCGAATAGACCCACTCACTTTGGACCTAATCTTACCTAACCTAATCCCCACCCGAAGGCTCATACAAGCTAATAAGCCTGGTGTAGTCCTTCCCGACCACCAGAGCAAAACGATATTTGTCATGAAGTTTTCAGCTCCTGGCGAGACTAATATCGTCCGAAAAGAGAAGGATAAACGGATAAAATATCGAGATTTTCTCTTCGAACTCCGCAGACTCTATCCAGACCACTCTGTCAAGATGGTTGTTCTGATTATTGGAGTCCTTGGTGGAATGATGCCCTCTCTACTCAACAATCTTAAAATCATACCGGCTTGCCGCACTGAGGCAGAAATCTTAGCCACACAGATGCAGAAGGCTGTCATTCTTGGCTCACTGCGCTTGCTCAGGGCACATGATTCTTGGACCCAATGATTTATTAGTTGATAATGCTGGCGCGCCCTCCCGAATGTATCGGGGCTTCGGGTGATAGGGCCTGACCAGCGCACACTTCGGTGGGAAAAAAAAATATTTCCATAAACATGATTTTGTAATATATTAATGTAATATATTAAATGAATGTATGGTGAATATAACAGTCAACCCACACAAGGATATATCTTTGTGCGTGGGATATATATATATATATATATATATATATATATATATATATATATATATATATATATATATATATATATATATGTATATATAGACAAAGAAGATTTTATCGAGTGTGTATGATATACAAATAAAAAAAAGATATATATATATATATATATATATATATATATATATATATATATATATTGAAACTTCCTCTCGAAGATGATCACTTGGTGATCGAAACACGTGTCGAGGTGTTAAAAATAACGATTTGGTGTTGGGTAAAATCTCCAGTAATATTCATTACTACACCAAAGGTTCCAAACAGTGCATCATAAGTACTTTTTCATAATAAAATAATGAACGGCTTGTAGTTACAGAAATATTGCTGCATATCAATCTTTGTAATGCATTTGAATCAGTTTAAACAACTGCTGCATGAATATTTCCCACATATTAGCACATATGGAATTTATATACAGTGAGCAGCCGAAAGGTATGAAAACAATAGCAAAATAATTATCATATAAAATTTTAATTTACAATCTACTAAAATATATTCAAAACAGTTTTTTCAATATAGAAACATTATCACATTCTTCTTCAGCTCACATCGTTCAGGGAGATCCTACTGCTCGTTGTAATCTCTGATATTTTCCAATTGCATCTTGAACCATGGCAGCAGCTGCAGAAATTTTGTCAGGAGTCATTAGCGACCGTACAGATTCCTTGTCTAAGCCAGAAAATCCAGAAAACGATATCACGCAGATTGGGGTCAAATAACATAATGCTGTGGTGAAAATTCCTCCGACCAACAAAAGAGCGGCTCCTCCAATAAGAAATAGTCCAAACTTAGCCAGCGCTTTGAGGATGAATTGGAGAGCGCTCTGGAACAAAATGAAGGAACTGTCAGTATAGATACCACTAATATTGGTCATTGGAACTATTTTAAAGAAATACAGATTAGCACATCGATAAATTAAAATGTCAGTGTTCACTGAAAAGAAATTTTAGAGAAAAAACGTGAAACGACCATTTTTCACATTCGGTGGCATTTCATTTTCGATTTTCAATATTTGAATAATATTTTAAAAAATAATTGGACCACACGACTGAAGTGAAACTTCTTCAGCTCCATCTATATGTCTTTTTTATAATTGTGTGTTTTTTTGTATAATTCAATATCCATATAAAAATATTTGTTTCGAGTATATTTCGTGTAATTCAATGTTTATACGAAAGTAGTTGTTTCGAGAAGGCTTTTCTTTCAGATTGTGTCCAAGAGTTACTACTTCTTTGTATGATCTACATATGTTTGTATAGGCTTACTGTTTTAACATCGATTGCTTTCTTTCTTTGAAAGAATGAATATCATAGATTTATACATATCTACATCAAGAAGTCTTTGATAAGACACCATATTCATATACTTTTTCAAAATAAAATAATGAACGGCTTCTAATTATAAAAATATAGTGAATATCAATTTTTGTATTGCAGCTGTCGCACTCCTACGAACGGCAACCCTCAGAAGTCGAAACGTGTGAGATCTCGAGGCAGGCGGTCCTCGATTGAAGCACAAAATTGTGAATAACCAAGAAAACTACTTAATAAAAATAACTGCGTAAACGCAAGCGAAACCTAAGTGGAACCACCTATTGGTGTGACACCCAAGTCAACTTACCAAGTTTTTATGTCAGTGTTGGTAGTTTGACCAATCAACCGACAACTGCGGTAGCAGAAATTTGGAAAGCTAACCTGAAATGCTTTTGGACATATTTTTTTCTGAATATAAAAATCTGGCTTGATTAAATTTAATTTTGTGTCCTGTTTCAATAGAATGTTGAACTAGTGCACATTAATTTTTGTTTAATCTTATATCACTTTTGTGTGGAGTTATTCTGCTTGAAAATGTTGTTCCAATATAATTTTAAATCACAATTATATAATAATATACCATAAATGGTATATCAGGTGTAGAGTCTTTCAACTGTGTTTTAATATTTCCAATAACTTCAATATTTTTTGTAGAAATTTTTATATTCTTCTCATTGTGAAAAACTTTAATATAATAATTTTGGAAGATAATTTTACAATATTAGGAAAAAAATATTTCATTCTGCCATCTATCTGACTACAAGCATTATCAATTGTACTTTCTGTCTTACTGACAGAAGTAAAAATGATTTTGTTGAGTAATTTTTCTGGAAAATAATTTTCTATTAGAATATTTTTCAATTACAGTACATTTTTTTGTTTTAGTGAGGGATAAACTAGTTTTTCAATTCTGTTTTTTAGACAGAGAATTAGATTTATTTTCGTCGATTTTTTATGGAAACAATTATAATTAATATAACTCCCTGAACTTGTTGGTTTATTATACATATTATAACATATAACATATGTTATTAATGAATTGTCATCTCTGCGAATTACTTTTGCATCTAAGAAAGGAATAGTATTATTTTCTTCCAGTTCTATAGTGAACTGCAATTTGGGGTTATAACTGTTTACTTTTTCAGATATTTCTTGTGATGTATCCTTTGAGATAACACAAATGACATCATCAACAAATTATTTAAGAAACGGAACTTTGAAACTGAGTTGGGGAAGTACTTCATCAAAGAGATCATCCAAAACGTATTGTGCAAGTACTGGTGAAATTGTTGCACCTATTGGTGTACCTAAGATCTGTTTATAATAATTTCCTTCCAATGAAAAGTAACTTGAATTGAAAATTAATTTAGTTATTTCAAGAAATTTGTATTGGGTAATTTGACACTTTTTTTCTATATCATTCCATCTTTTTAGTATTACTTTTTCAACCAGTTCTATGGGTATGTTGCTGAAAAGAGATACCACATCAAGACTTATTGAATTATATCCTGTTGGTATAGATTTTTCATTGATGAAAGAAGTGAATTCAAACGAATCTTTAGTATAATATTCATTATCCAAGTTATATGTTTTAGTAAGAATTTCTGTTATTGAGTTATAATTCATGAATTTCATATTGATCGAAAATTCTTATCCCAGAAAACTTCTCAATAAAATAATTTTCAATACTGGCAGTAATGCAAATTCCGATGTAATCAACAGAAATTTAAGTAATAATAGTTCTCCTATTAATTTCTCTACCTACCTCTAAATCTATACCTAATCTTGGTAATGTATCTTCAAATATCATAAAAGTTTTTCATAATGAACAAAATGTCAAAATACGCCAAAAAATATGAAAACTATAAAGAATTTGAATACTTAATTGAAAGTTGAAACGGATACTATAAAAAAGTCAAATGTGATTTATAACATTCCTTGTAACAATTGTAACTTGGATTATATAGGAACAACATCTAGAATTGTTGAAGAAAGAATTTCATAAAAGTGATATAAAGCTTAATAAGAAAGTATGTACATTAACACAACATTCTATAGAAACAGGACATAAACCAAATCAAAGTTTCACATACAGAAACAAATATTTCCAAACGCGTTTTTTTGAAATGGTTGAAATTAATAAGTCTTCCGATTGCATGAATAAGAAAACTGACATTGATAATCTCAGCAGTATATATAGTAACTTACTGGAACTACACCAGAAAACATAATAATATTTTTTGGGAAAGAAAGTTTTTGGCTTTCTACTACTCCATCTGATACAAAAAAAATATATATAACCCCTTCAATTCAAATAAGATTCCTCTTGGCTGGGATTAAATCAAATAGGTGAATGAATGTCATTACGATGTCATCGATGACATAAGCAGATCAAGCTTATTCCGTGACATTCAAAATCGTAATTCATGAATGAAGTGTGTGTATTTTCTATAATGTTATCCAATTTGGTACTGAAGAGCCTTAGGGCAAGTGTCTTAAGGCGAAACATCGGTGTATACCAGTGAGGGTGACAGTGTTCTATGTGAGTACAATTTATTACCATTCATTCAAAGTAGAACTCATGTGAATGATATCTGATTCTTATTCCACAACAAATGTTTGAAATACAAACTGAGTAGAGAAAAGTATCTTCTGTATAATTCAGTGTTCATATAGAAGTATTTGTTTCGAAAGAATTATTTTCTTTCGTGTAATTCAATGTTTATATGAAAGTAGCTGTTTCAGGAGGAATTTCTTTCAGTTTGTATCTGAAAGTTACTTCTTTGCATGATCTACACATTCATGTATAGTTTCAAATTGATTACTTCCTTCCTTTCTTTGGAAGATTCTCTCATCTCTTTTTTTTTGTATCAGATGGAGTAGTAGAAAGCCAAAAACTTTCTTTCCCAAAAAATTAATCACTCCTAAAAAATATAACCCCTTCAATTCACATAATAATACTAATAAAAATTGTAACAATCAACTCTCTATTTAGAGTCAAAGATTGTCAAATCACCATGCCCATTGAAAAATGAGATTTATGTGGAGGTATGACATTTGTCAAACCAAAAAAATCCTATGCATGTTTAACTTTCTTTCATCAATTTATATATTCAATTAATTGTTTTTCACTCATTTTTACTCTAAGTATTATTTGTAAGGTTATTCAGTGGCAAAAAAATCCACAACTCAATAAATTATAGGCCCTGAAGAAGTTTCCCATTAGAAGCGAAAGCGTGGCTAAGTCGATAAATTAACATTTTTGAATAGATTTTTCAAAATTTATTTCACTATGGTTGATTATAAAACCGAGACAATAGGTTTATAGTATAAGAAATAAGATACATATATTTTTTAATGAAACTTAGAAAGAGAACTGCATCGATTGTTGTTCCATGTCTTGTGACTCATTTCGGTTATTATTAATTTGTCGTTCTAATTTGTCTTGTTGAAAGTTCACCATAAGTTGTCCATCATCGGAAGCGAATTTAACATTGGAATTTGCAAAAATTAGTGACAACGTATGATAGTTTTCTCCTAATTCTTCAGAGCCTACTCAACCATACATGTGTGCTCATACCTCTTGTCCCTACAGTATCATACGAACCGTAAGTATCTCTATTTCTATCTTCACTAAGTTTTACCTCCCTCTCAACTTACGTTCGCCTTGCGCGATCATACTTTTCGTAACCCTCTCGTCACGAATTCACCAGTCAAGCGCGCGTAAAGACGGTTTACTTCAAAAATACACTGAATTGATGTTGACATCATTTTAAAATTCAAAACTGAGGTCTATTGTTTCACGAATGAACAATCTAACCTAGCATTCATTTAGGTATTGTTTACACTTTGTCGTAGGTGAGATCAGTAGTTGATTAAAAATAGCAAATGAACGATTAAAAAATTAAAAAAGTATATATTTGATGAAAAGGAAGATATTCCAATAGTAGTTTGAAAAGATTGGCTCAGGATTTCTCATGGTATTAGACGAACCGTTCTAATTTAAAAAATATCTTGTACCGAAAAAATATACGATATCGTCACTATGAAACTTATTAAAATAAATAATGGATAGATATATTTATTTATTTGATCATGTTATGTATAAAATACATTTATGACAAGTCATAAAAACAAATAGATGCAAGGTACAAAGTTTTCTATGAAATGAAATAAATAGTAAAAATTTATAACAAGTTTACATTATAAGATATTAACAAATTAAGTGTGGAGGTTCGGCGAGCATCTTCCTTGCGTCAAAAGTGTGTCTACGCACATGTTCGAAATATTCTGAAGTGGAATAAAAACAGTTTTTTTATACAGTGCTTTTCAGATAAAAGTATCCACCTTTAATAACTTTTGTAATACTGGTATTTAGGAAAAATCCAAAAACACGTCAATTTATGTTGGAAGGGGCAAGCATTATGGCTTATTTAAACTTACTGGAAAAGCCACCCCCTCACCCCTAGCATCATCCCTTTTTTTTCAATTACTTCTCATATTTTTTATGTAAAATTTGGATACTCCACTTTGAGCTGATTTCAAAAATGTATAATACTTGTAGGTTAAAGTGGTTAGTTTATGAGATAAACAATTTTTCTTTTAATAGCACAAATTTTACTTATTTTTTACTTTCATCTTATTTGCCTGTACTAAAATGGGTTGTACAACAGTTCAAACTCTTTAATCTGTTTATCTGTGCTATTTATTCTACTTCAAAAATCCAAACAACAAAAAACTCTACTTTTTATTAAAGTTTGACATTGTCAACTAGAATTTGTAGTCACTATTGATAGTGTACTTTGATACATTATTTATTTTGTTTCGCTGATGCTAGAATATTTAACGAATTACATGACGGAAGACATGCAACTCATAAGTATGTAATTCAACTGATGGAGAAATTAACCACAACAGGGTCTGTTTGCAATAAAGTGCATAAGCGAGAGGGACTCGTAAATAACGAAGCAATCCAAGTGGCAATTTTAGGGTAAGTCAGCTTAGAGGCTCAACAACCCCAATCGTTTTCAACAATAAGTAGAGCGATCGGTGTTACATCTTCTACAGTTTTCCGAGTTCTACATAAATTCAACTACCACCCATACAAAGTTAAGTTGGTGCACGAGTTGAATGAAGATGATTTTGATCGTCGTCTAGAGTTTTGCGAATCAATGACGCAATTTATCAATAACAACCCACAATTGTTAAACAATATTTGCTTTTCTGATGAATGCTCATTTTCATTAAATGGCTTAGTAAATAGGCATAATTGTAGATATTGGGCTGAAAGTGATCCACATATTATGCGTGAATTCCGTACACAACATCCCCAAAAGTTAAACGTTTGGTGTGGTATCCTAGGTGACCACATTGTCGGCCTTTCTTCTTCAACGGAAATTTAAATGGTGAATCATATCTTGAGTTACTCAGGGAAGGGGTTGACCCACGTATTACAACAATAATAGAAAATGATGATAACCTTTCCGAAGATTTACTGGTATTTCAACAAGACGGAGCTCCCCCACACTATGCTATGCCTGTCCGACAATTTTTAAACTAAACATTCCCCGCTCGTTGGATAGGTAGAAGAGGGCAGATGATGGAGTGGCCACCTAGGTCACCGGATTTAACACCCCTAAACTTCTTTTTCTGGGTTTATGCTACCCAACCAGAATCTCTGGATGATTTACGAGAGAGGATAGAAAATGAATGTCGACAATAAAATCCAGCCGTATTAAGCAATGTCAGAGAGGCATTTCAAAATAGATTATACCATTGTATGGAAGTGAATGGTACTCATTTTGAACACTTATTGTAACTTCATAATAAATAGCACAGTTAAAAAGATTAAAGAGTTTGAACTGTTGTATAACCCATTTTATTACAGGCAAATAAGGTGAAAGTAAAAAATAAGTAAAATTTGTGCTATTAAAAGAAAAATTGTATATCTCATAAACTAACCACTTTAACCTACAAGTATTATACATTTTTGAAATCAGCTCAAAGAGGAGTATCCAAATTTTACATAAAAAATATGAGAAGTAATTAAAAAAAAAGGATGATGCTAGGGGTGAGGGGGTGGCTTTTACAGTAAGTTTAAATCTGTTTGAAAATCTGTTTTCATAATTTCATGAGTGATGAATGATTCACGGCAAAAATCCCTAAAACCGATTCCAACAAGAACCTTCCCGGACTCAAGTCCCTCAACTATGCCATTGACAACACTCATACATAGTAGCATCGGTGGTAGAGCAGTTTTCACGAAAACCAAATTGATAACTGCAAAAAAATTTGTTGATTTCGAAATATCTGGTGAGTCTTTTCTTAATTAATTTTTCAATTATTTTTAAAAGATACTTATAATAGAAATAGGTCTGTAGTTATCGACAATCTCTTTGTTACCTTTCTTGTGGAGAGGTATCACTTTTGAATATTTGAAGATGTTAGGAGAATTACCTGATTTAAAGATTAGATTTAACAAATTGGTAAATGGGACAAAAATAATATACTGAGTTTCCTCAATAATTCGACTATTTATTCCATTGATATCCGAACAAGCTGAATTTTTCAAAGATATAATGATTTTTTGTACTTCATCACATGTAACAAGAGTTAAAAAGAATGAAGAGCCAGGAGAGAGAAAATGGGGAATGTTCCTCCTGAAGAAAATCAAGTAGGGGAGACCGGGGAAAGATGAAGTTCGGGGCAGCACGGGAAGTAAGCTTGTGTGCGAGAATAGTAATCGTGTTCGGAGCGGCGACAGCGCCATTTGCACGAACTTCACTCTCCGCTAGTGTGTCCAAGCAGAGCGAGCAGATTAGAACTCGTTTTTGCGTTGCAGAGAGAAAAAAGTGATATTACAAGTGTTTTTACGCGATATTTGATTCGAAAACTGATGTACAGACATGTAAGTACCTGTGTTATTGTATTATTTCAATCCCGAGCTTATTATAGTAGTCCAAAACATTAAATTCAAACCAGATTTTTTCGCCGGTAAAGTTTGAGGTTAGAATTGCGTCATCTTTTTTACCTACGTGTGGATCGGGGCAAGATGATCGGGGAATAATGGGATACTATCCCGTTTTGCCCCGTCCTTGTGATTAAAATAACATTTTCTATGTACTGATAATCAAGTGACTGAAAAATGTGAAAAACAAATAAAGAAACCTGGAAAAAAGACTGCAAAGAAGATAAAAAAGAAAACTGACAAGGAAAACCTGCAGAAAAAGCGTCAAACCAAAAGGTGCAAAAAAGAAACTGAATCGGAAGAGAGTTCATCCCAAGAAGAGGATGATGACTGTGCTTGCATCTATTGTGGGTACTTATATTCAGATTCAACCGAAGGTTGGGTCATCTGCGGCGTGTGCCACGGTTGGGCGCATAATTCATGTGCCGGAGTAGATGAGGAAGATGAAGAAGCACACATTTGTGAACGCTGTCTACCCGATTAAAAAGCGTACTCGTTTCGCCCCACAACGTTTTCCATCTTACCCCAGTAGTGGGGCAAAACGGGAAATTTGTCTGGTTTATTTTTTCATTATTTGCCAAAAAAAGTTCTGTGATTTAGCACGCTATAACGTTTAATTATAAGAGAAAAATGTATAATGGTTACCTCTTTTGTTAAAGAATGTTATTAAAGAGTTTAATTTTCCTTGTATAACGAGTTTTTGTCTTAGCTATCTCATCTTGCCCCAGTCTCCCCTAGTTTTCATAAAAGAGCTCTAAAACAACGCATTTTAAACTTATCATTTCAACCTTTTTCTTTAAAAAATTATTTAAATACTTTAAAAAAAAGAATGAAATAATGCATTTAAAGGGATTCGTTTCTATTTCACCATTGGGCAACATCGGTTATAGCTAATAAAGGACAATGAACCTGTTACGTGTATGAGACAAACAAAGATGACATATTTCAGAGGCGTGCTGTTCTGTTCACTTATGTTCCGAGTTCCGAGACATTTTGTGACATATGAAATTTTGTGCACCTAACCTATCTTCCTCTATATAAATAAATAACAAAACAACTGTTGTTTATGTGTCTTGTGGAGGTGATATCGAACTATAATTTATATTTTGCCTTAATTGTTGATTTATAAAGATAATTTTTCTTTTTTAAAGTCCACCAATACAGAGATAGGCAGATTAGGTAGGGTTTTTACGACATTGGCGGCTATACATGAGAAAAAATTATTAAAGTCATTTTCAGTTAATTTATCTGAGAAACACCTTTGTTTAGTCTTTCTGTGAAAATTCACAATGTTCCAGCTAGCCTTAGATTTGTTTTCAACTTCAATAATATATGAATAATTTGCTGATTTTTTTGCATATCAGAGTTGCATATTGTAGACTTTTTTGAATTTTTTAAAGTTACTTGTATCTTCAGGTGCCTTGGTACTGTATATTATCACGATGTTTTCTCAATTCGTCATTGAACCAAGACACAGGATTCACATTGAACCTCGATTCCATTTGTTTCATTGGAAATATATCATCAATAAGATCATTATGAATTTTCACCAACAGAGTAGACAAAACCTCAGTATCTATGCTTGAAATAAAAATAGTCCAGTCGAATTCAAGCAAAGACGAACGCATTTCGTTGATACCTCTGCTCGTAATAGTCCTAGTCCAAATTGGTTTTTGGGGTTCTTTATGACTTTCGTCTAACTCACATCGGTCTCGACGCGGCATTGGTGGATTTCGAATTGTCTGTGAACAACGCTTTCCGCGCAGCCACAACCAGGACAGAGTGTCCTCTGCGAAGCTATAATGAGTTTCCTCCCAGGATAAAGAACCTTATCCGGGAGAGAAATCGACTCCTCAGACGAGTTTATCAGCGGACTCTCTACCCTGGAGACAAGGCTGCGGCTAGCAGGATGGCCAACCAAGTCAAACAGGCCATCATTGACTATAGAAACGAGAGGTGGAGTGAGTATTTGGAATCTCTCCAACCTGGGGATGATGAGCTATGGCGAGTCACCCGCAGGCTTGAGAAGAGGAAAACCGCTCCCTCGTTCTTCACTGACAGCGCGGTATCTGTGTCCGCGCAGTATCTGCGCGGAGTAGCAGAAACTGCGCTTTTGCAGACACAATGGAGAATCAGTTCCAGCTTAACGTTGATCCGGAGGATGAACTGAGGGGGTACATTAGGGCCTCCAAACCCAATAAGGCTCCGGAAATTGATTCAATCAACAATAGGTTGAATATTACTTGAGTTTTTTCCAACACTAAATCGTTATTTTTACACCTCGACACGTGTTTCGATCACCAAGTGATCATCTTCAAGAGGAAGATAAAACTTCCTCTTCAAGGTGATCACTTGGTGATCGAAACACGTGTCGAGGTGTAAAAATAACGATTTGGTGTTGAAGAGGAAGTTTTATTTTCCTCATCATCTTCAAGAGAAAGTTTTATCTTCCTCTTGAAGATGATCACTTGGTGATCGAAACACGTGTCGAGGTGTAAAAATAACGATTTGGTGTTGGAAAAAACTCAAGTAATATTCATTTCTACACCAAAGGTTCCAAACAGTATATCACAACAATAGGTTGTTGAAGCAGCTCCCAGAGAACTTTATCAGATATCTATTGGATATAATAAACAGCTCAATCGCCCTCAGATACTTCCCCAGAAGATGGAAGCATGCCGTAGTTGTCATGATTCCGAAACAGGGCCAGAACCCGCTGTTTCCCCAGAATCATCGTCCGATTAGTCTGCTTTGCTCAAAGGCTAAGCTGGCTTAACGTATTGTGCTGCAAGGGCTAACCGAAGAAGTTGAAGACCGAAATGTTCTGCCTGATGAACAATTCAGCTTCAGGAGGGCACACTCCACCGAGCTGCACGCCTTGAGACTGGTCGAAAACTTCATCTCAGAGCTTAATAATAGGAAGACAGTCCATCTTGTCCTACTAGACAGCCAGCTACGAGAACTGGCAACAACAAAAAAAAACAAAAAACAAAACAAAAAAATGGAAAGAGTAATACATTATACACTTGATATCAATCAGCATTCCAATAACAACAAAAAAAGAATATACATATGGATAAACTATTGAGTATTTGAGTTTGTTTACCAAATAGTTCAATTTTCAATTTTTGCCTGAAAATAACTATGTTTGAATGTTTTAAATGAGGGGGAAGTTTATTGTAAACGTTGCATATCTGATACGTAAATGACCGTTTGAAAAATTCATGAGTGTGTAACGGAGGAGTTAATAACCCTTTATGCCTTACATTCAAGTTGTGTACATCAGTCCGAAAAGTAATTTTATTATATAGATAGGTCTGAATCTTATTTCAGATAACCTTATGATAGAAACACGCTGAGTGTAATGACCTTCGGTTTTCCATATTGAGCCAACAAGTTTCTGACAGCTTTGATGAGATTATGTTCCTTCTACGTACCCCATGAATAAGGCGAAGGCAGGAGTTTTGAATCTTTTGGAGTATTTTTTTATTCCTAATTGTGCAGCATGGTCCATAGAGTACATCTGCATAGTTCAAAGATGAAAGAATGAGACTGTCACATAAAGTAATTTTTGGTAAACTGATGTAAAGATGATGGTAAACGACCAGATGGCATGTCTCTCATACCATGGAAATACGGTAAACCTGTGGTATGGGACTTTACTTGCGTTGACACGGTCGCGGCTTCCCATCTAGCCGAAAGTTCCAAGTCTGCTGGAACTGCAGCATTGTCTGGCGAGAAATTGAAAAGAAAAAAATACCAAAATCTTGGAAACAACTATCTGTTTCATCCAGTAGCGGTTGAAACTTTTGGTGTGTATGGCCCGGAGTCTCTGTTATTCGTTCATGAACTCGGAAGGAGAACAGGCCAAGCAACGAAAGATCACCGTTCTACCTCTTTTTTGATAGAAAGAATTAGTATTGCTATTCAACGTGGCAATGCTGCTTCAGTACTTGGAACTATTCCTCCTTCACATAATTTTGATGAAATCATGCATTGCCCTAATTTCAGTACGGAACTGAAACCTCTTCGAAACAAGCCAAAATATGTGGATATTTATCAGTCTCCTATCAAGGTTAATTCACAAGTGATTGATCCACCTCCTTCTTTTTCAGTGCGGTCAGTGGACTAAGGCATCCTTGGCCCCAAAAAATGAGTTGCATTCCTCGTAGAATTGGTACCATTTCAGTGGAAGCGCTTCTTGAAGCAAGAGCCGAATCGATCCCTCTACGAAACCCTTTTTTACTTGGAAGGATCGATCGCAGCATGAGAAATGGTTCTTATGGAGATTCTGTGAAACGTGTTCTTCCTTACGAATCAGTAGATAGTCCTGAAAATCTAGAGAAGAAAATTGGATTGGATAATTTAGGAAACACTTGTTACATGAATAGCATTTTACAAGTGTTGTTCATGACGAAGAATTTCAAGAACGAAGTTTTAATGATGAACGAGAACGGGAATGTTTCCTGCTTATTCATCAAACTCAAACAACTGTTCATGCAGCTGCAGTTTCGTAAGAAGGTATCATCTTTCCCTCCAACCGATTTCCTGGAGTCTTTGAAGTCCACTAGATACTCGTTAGGACAACAAGAGGATTGCTCCGAATTCTTGGGGTTCTTGTTGAATACTCTTCGTGAGCAAAACAATAGCAAAATCAATACTCCCAGCCGCTCTGGACTGAATGATTCCGTACAACCCATCTCGTCTTGTGTTTGTAAATCTTTTGCTGGAAAAATCCTCACTTGTTTACTTTGTGGTAAATGTTCAAGAAGTACTGAAAACTTATGTGAATTTCTGGAACTTCATCTAGCTTTTCCTAATACGACTAATTACCAGTCCGTGCAAAGCTTATTGTTAAATCATCTGAAAATGGAATTTTTAACAGGTGATGATCGACTGTATTGTCAAACATGCGCCAAACTAACTGATTGTTATAAGGAAACAAGTATAGCTGAGGCACCAGTCAATCTAATAATAACACTGATGATTTTCAAACAAGACTCAACCTCTAACGGAAGCAAGAAACTCTTTGGAAGGTTCGAAATAGATGAACACAACCTAGCAGACCACTGTTATAATATTCATGCAGTCATTGTTCACTGTGGTTCTGGCGTTGAATGTGGTCATTATTACGCCTTGGTCAAAGAAGAACCGGACTGGTTTAAGTTTGACGATAGTCGTGTCACGAAGTGTTCTGGCGATGCATTGAATTTATTGGAGCCTCTGGAGACACCCTACATTTTGTTTTATGAGAGTGAGGACATTGTTAGATCAAGATCTTCAGATGATGTGGTGCTGTAGGTTTTTCCGGGTTTTCCTGCAGCTGAAAAAGCAAATGCGCCACTGGAATCAATGAAGTCGCCCCGGAGCGCCAATAAATTTTTATTGTTGTATTTATTTTATTTTTATCGTTGTATTTATTTTATTTTTATCGTTGTTTTAACACATTGTAATAATTAGTAATAATAATAATCGTCTTTAATTTTTGTGTTTTCAGGGGGAAATTTTCGATTTCCGTAAATCAGCTTGAGTGAAAGGTAAGCTTTCTGGATTAATTTGTTCACATGGGAATCAAATCGGAGATCACTATCTATAGTCACCCCAAGATTTTTTGCTTTCTTCACAATTTCCAATACATTAGAACCTATACTAATATTGAGTTGTTGTTTTACAACATCTCTGTGATTTTTTGGACCAAATATTATTAATTTCGACTTAGATGTATTATTCATCAAGCACATATTTTCAGCAAAGGATGAAAATGTATCTAGATCATGACTGATCCGCCTATTAGCATCATTTACTCTGTGTGGTTCAAAAGAATAATAGATTTGGGTGTCATCGGCATAAAGATGTACACTGCAATACTGAAGGCATTTACTAATTGACTGGTGTAAATCGTAAATAGGAGAGGGCCAAGAATTGATCCCTGTGGAACGCCTGTTTTTAAATTCAAAGGCGTGGAATGTACTCCATCAAGAACAACTTCCTGGCGTCTATTGTATAGATAGTTTCGAAAAAAAAAGAACTGAATCATCTGACAAGCCAATGTAGTGTAAGACCGAGAATAACAGCTCATGATTGATGGTGTCAAATGCCCTGCTGACGGTACATTGATTTCGATCACTTGCATTGAAAATATCATCGGTTCCTTTTAGTAGAGCTGTAGTACAGCTGTGACCAACCTTAAAACCCGACTGTACTGTTGGTAGCAATTTATTAGCAATGAAGATGACTATCAACGACTTTCGCCTGTGCAGAAAAAAAGTATTGACCTGCATGGTCAGAAAACAATGGATCAAATATACCTGCTTGTGAACTACGTAAACAGTTAGTGGGACATGAAAATTTCGGTATGTCGACAGACGTAATCTTAGTGGATAGAGCCAAGCAAAATTAGTGCTCATAGCGGATCCTTCGTTATATGTGCTCATAAAAAACTGTAGCCAAAGACGTTTGGGATACGTTGAAAAGCCTACGCTGACACGGGTCTTTCGCGAAAAATTGAGAAATCTAATTTCGTTACGTTTGTTCACCCAAAAATACCTTTCAGGTTTTGTTCTTAACTATTCAGCAGAGAGTGTCTTTGAGACTCAGTGGAATCAATGATATTTGAAAAATTAGCTATTTCTACATTTACTGATTATTTTTTTAATATCTTACCATTACTTGGAGTACAACGGTGACTCGGGATAGTACCTAAACAATTCATTGTAAAAATACTCCTCTTTACAAATTATGTGATATTTCAATAGAACACTGAAAATTTCAGAGTTGTAGATGAACTTAGTCAAATTGAATGTGAATTTTTGAATCCCATACAAGGTAGTGAAAAAATATGACATCAACTCGATCAGCAACTGATGATAAATTTGTCCAATCTACTTCACTTGAATTTTGTAAACAATAATACTGCCACATATAATAATCAAATATTTTTATAATAAAAATATTTCTGAATATTATAATGGACTATTTCGAAAATATATTTGATGATGCATTTATTTCATTTTCAATCTGATTTTTCATAAATATTTCGTCAAATAACATCACATTCATTGGAGAATATTATACATTATGGTATTCTTTTGAAAATTGTATAAGTAAAATATCTTGCACAATGAAATAGTATTGGATAATTGAGTTCTCCGACAATCCTGAAATTTTCAAACAACAAATTAGATAATTATGAAAGACTCTGTGAAGATACTTATAAATAGAAAACAATATGAACAGTATACCAGCAAAGTCACCCAGAAAAAAAATCATCTAGGGGTAGTTTTACTTTCTACTCATAATTTTGCAGAATGGTAAAGTGCTGATATGGTTTCTCTAGGAGGGGACCAATTTTTTCTCCAAATCATGCCATACCAGAATACACGAACTTGAAAAAATGAAGTTCTCAATTGTTTTATTTCCATTGAAACTATACCTATTTCTCAGGTAAGGTAAAAAAAGTCATAAAAGTAATAATGATTTCCAGATGTGCGATCTCCCATTCTTTATGGAGGAGTCAATGTTTCTTACTGTTTTTGGGTGTATAACTTCACACAATCTTGAAAATAAACATAGATGAATCAATAGAAAATCTGTTGAAATATAATGTGCAAACTGAATAATTGACTCCGATGCGTACTTTGTAGTTTTTATAAATTTTGACTCCAAATTGAATAATCAATTAGAAAAATGGAATTTCACTACTCAGGTTTCTTTAGATGGTTGACGTTTCGGAAAAGAATCCTTTCCATTCTGAAAACTCAAAACTTGTTTTGTGAATAACACCTCAAGTGAGTTTTTGGGTTTTGAAAATGGAAAGAAAATATTTTCGAACACTTGAACCATTCAAACCAGTCTTTATCAAAGTGGGCGATAACACCCCCTTGTGAGCGCTGGAGGCCTATAGGGGGGCAGTAAAGGGTAGAGAGAATATTGGGGGGTGTTAAAGCGGTAGTTGTCAAACTGTACAATAAACGGCGGTGAGCTTCAATGCGAAGCGAGAAGTTTTTAGTCTCCATTCTCGAAAGTACTAGGCCCGCCCGCTGCCTCATATAAAAGCGCGCGCGCCATCCAGCCAGTAATGTCATTCGACGATATTACGAAAACAAGTAAATTTAGTTGGGGACTAGCTAGGTAAAGTGCTGTACGTGAGGTGGTGGATACTGTGAGTGGTGTCATTAGCAAATTGTCAATACTCAATTATTCACTTCGGCATTTTTGAAGACAAAAAAGAAGAAACAGCAGTATAGCGCGAAATATATAGAATATGGATTTATTGACAATCCCACAAATTCATCTTCGCCTATGTGCCTTCTTTGTCAAAAAACATTTCAATAATAAATCGGCTTTATTGATAATACAAAAAAAACAATACAAAAATATATTTGAAAATGAAAATAGTTTACAGGAGATTCTGGTACTCCTTGGCGAAGTCTAGCTCAAAGCTACTCTAACTCAACCAACAAGCACCACTCCATAACGCACGCAAACATACAAAAATAAAAGCAATTAACAGTTGATGGTACCACGAAATGGGAACCGTAAATAAAATAATAATTTGTGATTACCTTCTAAAGATAGTTGATAAATAATTTAATTGAATTGATATGTTGTCTAAAAAGTAAAAGTTGACATTACTGAATATCATAGATATAATTTTTATATTTGTATTTGAATTTCCTGATATTGAATCTCTTCAATTGCTCAGGCAATGAATTATAGAGTTTTACAGCACCAAAAAGAAATGATCTCTGAAACTGTGCAGTGCGATGTTGTGGCATAGTTAATTTGTTTTTATGTCTGATGTTTCTTGAGTGAATATTTTCACGCAGAATTAGTTTTTGTATTAAAAGAGGAGAATGGGGAAGGGTGATCAATTTATGGACAAAACAACCCAAATGATGAATCATACGGTTTTTCATATTGAGCCAGCGGGAGTTTTTAAAGGCTTCAGAAATTGAATCATACTTACGAAGTCCATAAATTAGGCGGCAACAAGAATTTTGTACTTTTTATATTCTTTTTTATCTGAATCATATAAGTATGGCCCATATATGAAGGCACAGTAGTTGAAATGGCTCAGCACCAAACTATCACAGAGCATTCTTTTTAGAGGTTGGCTCAAAATAAAACGATTACATTATAACAGTTTCAATGACATATAAGTTTTTTTCATTAAATTTTTAACATGACTAGTGTCAAGGATCACCCCTAAGTTTTTAGCTGTATTGACAGGAGTCAAGATAGTATGACCTAGTTCTAAATGAAAATTGTTTTCTGCAAATTTACGATTCTTTTGTGATCCAAAATCATTGTTTTATTAAGATTAATTTTCAAGTCATGTTCACTTGATAGCCCATTGATCAAATCAAGATCAGTGTTGAAGAGATTTTGTGCCCCCGCACACTCATCGATTTTAAAGTGCAGGTATAATTGTATGTCATCAGCATACGCCTGTATTTTACATTTCTTGATGGACGAGATAATGTCAGTAGTATTAATGATGAACAATAAAGGTCCCAAAATGGAACCCTGTGGTACTCCTGATAGAATATCAAGAGGGAAGGAGTGATGACCATCAACAACAACTTTTTGAGATCGACCAAATAAATAAGACCAGCTGAGAAATAAGGCAGCACTATCAAAACCATAATATTTTTGAATGAAACGATGAAACCCTCAAGGCTACAAGATCATTTGAATAAAATGCATTCGGATAAAACAGACAAAAGTGTGACTTATTTTCAAGAACTAGAAAAGAAACACTCAGCTCAGCCAACTGTGTCAAAACTTTTTTCAGCGGCTTCTAAGCAAGACGGCGACGGACTTCGAGCTTCCTACAAGATCTCCTTGCTAATTGCTCAAACAGGTAAACCTCACACTATTGGAGAGGATTTAATTTTACCGGCAATAAAAGAAGTAATAACAAACCAGCGGCAGATATTATCCGAAAAATTATTTTGAGAAATAGTTCCATGAAAAACGAATTGATGAGATGACAGAAAACATTCAAGTCATTGTGCAATTATCTGAAGACTTCTAAATTCTCAATTCAGTTAGATGAGACCACTTTACCAACTAATAAAGCATTCTTGTTGTCATACGTGAGGATTATTGAAAAATGGAAAATATATCAAGAACTACTATGTACCTGAAATTTAGAGACGGATACAAAAGGAGAAGCCATATATACACTGGAAAAATTTTGTGAACAATATTATATCAGCTGCTACGGATGGCGCTCCGGCTCTGACAGGACGTCACAAAGGCTTCATAGAGTACTTGAAAAATAAAATTCCAGATGTGCTCGCTGTACATTGCGTCATTCATAGGCAACATTTGGTTGCGAAAAATTTGAGTGAGCGCCTCTCTCAATCACTGCGATATATCATCAAAGCAATCAATAAAATCTGAAACAGCTTTTTAAATGACAGATTATTCAATCAGATTTGTGTTGCTAATGATAAAGATTTCAACCAATTGCTATTTCACACTGGAATGCGTTGGTTATCAAGAGGTAACTGTCTGACTCGATTTTACAATCTATTTGACTCTGTGATAGAGTTCTTGGAAAACAAAGACAAAGAATTGCACGACAACCTCATCCCTTCAAAGAATGGTATTGCGTACTTGACATACCTGTATAAATTATTCAATGATGTCAAACTCCAACTTCAAGGTGACGACTTGAATATGAATAAAACAAAAAATGTCATTGCTGCTTTTGCAGCCAAATTGCTCTTATACAAGATCAATATCGGTAGACGTGAATTTCGCAATTTCCCTAATTTGTCAGCAGTATCCTTCAACAACGACTCGCTTGTTTACTACTAACATTTGGAGAACCTCCACAGTGATTTCGCAAAACGATTCCAGGATATTTTAAAATTGGAAATACCGTACTGGGTGTTGGATCCTTTTTCAAATGTCAACACAGCAGGATCACCCCAGCTGGAAGAAGAACTCATAGAACTGATAACGAACGAGGAAATAAAGCATTCCCATCATCGTATTTGTGTGAACGTAGATTTAGTGCTGTGGCAACGTTGCTAACTAAAAAGAGAAATAGGTTGCAGATTACCGATCGCGGTGACTTACGGCTATTTTTGAGTAAATTCGAGCCTGATATTAACAAACTTGTTAAAAATCATCAATTCATCCTCCACATTGGATTAGTTTCAAAATTCAAATTGAAATATTCGTTTTAATAACATGAATAAAAGTTTTCCTAATATTACAAAATGGTGTTTTACACTACCCTCATCAGAAAGTCTTATTTTCACATGACATACATAACTTAATTATTGAAATAATGACGGCGATTGTGATTCTTAAGATGTAGTGAAGTAAAAAAAAATTGGGAGCGTTAGAAAATAATTGATTCTCGAAGTGGGCGGTAAAAAAAATAAGTTTGAGAACCTCTAATCCAAACAAAGCTAAGTTTGAAACTTTTAATGTTTGCATTAATAATCCAATTTGTAGTCAAAATGTATGAACACAAGTAATTGTTTCATTTGACTCTTCAATGGTTTAAATTACACAGTAACTTTTCAGGGTGAACTTAAGGTTATGCATACAAAAAAGTTAATTATCGGAAAGAACTCTTTTAAATACGTCCAAATTTAACAAAATGTGCACCATTATTTAGAGAATTCCAAGATTTTTCAAACGATGTATGACTCGCCCCCTATTCCCTATTGGAATTTCAAGGGTTGCTCACCCCTCTGGAAAAAACCTGTCCCCTTCCCAATAAAAATCGACCTGTCTGCGCGTTTTTTTGGATTTGCAAGATTGGTACCCAAAACCTCCATGAATATTTCGAATGGCATATTCGGGGATCAGATCATGTGACCATATTTCTCCAATGAGTGCCTGAATGAAAAAATCTAGAGAAATATCGTCTGAAATGATTTTTCGAATTTGTTGAAAATATAGTGATTGATACCATAAACAATTATACCCTTAGATTTTTCACTTTGAGAATACTTCAAATGATCAAGACATTTATTGGACACATAAAAACATCAAGAATATTGTTATAGGAATCTTCACAAGAATCGTCAATTGGAATTTGCAAAGGAATTGTAAACTAATATGAATAATATGTAAAAAACTCCACATGAGTTTACTGCTATGAATTTACTTATTTTTCGCTTGTTTTGACCAGCACTGAAAAAAATAGTTATTGATTTTACAACTTTTCCATATTTTTCCCAAGAATGAAAACCTACTCATTTCATTCTAAATGGAAACATATCAAGTATATTTCAGCTGATAACAACCAAAACTGTTTTTCATCCATCACAAGAGAAGATATATTTTCGATAATAGGTTTTTTTAACCCATAACCGAATTACACAGACCTCTTGATTTACTTAATATGAAAAAGTTGGGATATATATAAATTCTGACATTCTCAAAAGAGTTGAATCCTGGATTCATAGTTAGATTCTGCCCATGGTAAATTATATTAGGAATTTCAAACTAAAATTTGAACAGATTTTTTTCAGTCAGTGTTGTCTTTCAACCAACCAATGAAGAACAGTAAACCTTCGAATTGAAAAACTATTTATGCTAATTATTATGAAAAAACAAGACTCATATTCCTAGAAGTCGATTCATAATTATATTTACCTACTACAACTACTCGAGGACAATGACACTTGGCAGAACCTTCTTATTATTGAGTTTCAAAACAATAAAATTGATCCTTTACATTCCAAAGATTACTGGATTATTGTAAAGTACCATTATTCAAACAGGCTCAGAATTCACAACTGACCTGACCATTCAAATTAAAATAGTTCTAGTCAGATAATTCAGATTTCAGATGAGTTCAGTTGTCCTGGTGTAATCAATTCCACTAACAATAATCTTCTATAATCCGAAATTCACAGTTTACTATTAAGTTGGATAGGAAAACAACTTACCTGTGTTGCAGGTATCACTGAAGACATATAACCAGAAGGCTGTTCGAGGTAAATAGGATGTTTTGCAAGAGATTTTTCGTAATACCCCTCATAACCTCTATATCCGTCATAATAAGGATACGTCTGATGAGGTATATATGGAATCGGGGGTTGTTCTGGCGTTTTGTACAATGGTTGCTGTAGTTCTGGTGGTATTTGGGTAGATGTTGAAGAAACTACCTCATTCTCTGTTGAAATTTGGCTGATCGTCGCCAGTAGAATCAAGATGTTTAAGAACCTGTCCATCTTATGAAGTATGCAATGAGTATATACTCTGAAAAAATCGATTTATCTTAATTATCATTCGTATGACATAATAGAACATCAGTATAATACAAGATCAAAGAGCAATAAATGCTTTCAAATTGCTAAGTGTAGAAATGCAACAATACTGCATATGTATTGGTTGTAAAATTTACAATATAATTCCACGAGAAATTAAAGAGTAGAGAACAACAGCATTTAAAAAAACATTACACAATTCTATATTAGATAATCGTGAAAAATTTTAAAATGTGCTCACATTGAAATAAATCAGTTCAACAGATAATTTAATTCACCCTCATTCATAATAAAATACTATTAGAGTTACATTTCTTTATTTCAATTAATTTTTTCATGAAAAATGTCTATTAACAGTTAACATAATCTTTATTTTCCACTAACTCAGACACTTAGCAGACTGTGTTGAAATATTATGCATGTACTAACAATTTTTTAATATTTATAGACATTCATTTGATATTGTACATTTGTTAATAAATTTGAATATGAATTTGAAAAATCTAAGAAAAAAGTTGACAAAAAATATATGTGGTTTTTAAATGCACTCTGTTTCCTAATAGTAGGGTGACATATGCTCATTATAAATGCAAAACGCTAGAGTGCTGAAACAAAATTTTGTTATGATTTGCCACTGCTGTACGGGCAGATTTATAATACTTTACCGGGCCCCTCCCATTTTTATAACAGGTATCAAACAAAATATTTTATGAACGCCAACTGCAGTGGCGTGCTGGGTATTTATTCAAAAATACTTGTTTTGAAACCAATAACTATGTTTATTCATTTATATACAGGGCTATTCAAATTCGTTTCTGTACATGGGGATCTCGTAAACGATAAGAGATAGAGTGTCGGTGAAATTGTGGCAAAGTTGCGTATTTTAAAGACCTATTCAATGATGTGAAAAAATCGAATATATCTCTTTTGGTTCTGGAGATATACAGGAAAAACCAAAAAATCACAAATTATGTTTTTGCCTATATCTTCTTTATTCGCAGACATATTGAAAATCTGTATACATTTTGCTTTTGGAACTTGATGTGGGCTATCAGAATATGTCCATGAATCTTTTATACAGGGTGTTATCTGACTTGGGCCACCCCCATCTTTGAATTGTTGAAAACAGACCTGTATTTTTCATTGTAGTTTTTGTATCGTCGATACTACTATACTTTAAATTATATTTTATACTGGGATATATCTTATTATATTGCCATGACATGTGTATATTTGTTATTTACATCTTTTGAAAGGAACTATACATACTATTTTCCTTACAAACCTTGGTAAATTTTATTTTCTATTGTTATATTTCATCTATCAGATATGTGAACATAGTTTTACTATGTTCTGGGTATTTTTTCTGGGTATTTGTGTTTTTCAATCGTTTCTTTTCTTTTATTCTTTGAAGTGCTATATATACCAGATTTTTTACCAAGCTTTGTCAATGAAGTATATGTTATTTTTTATTTTTTATTCCACGACCATTTCATTTATGTAAAATTATGTTCAACGAGAACTGAATATCTGTACCATCATCCTTTTATGCTTGATCTCTGATGGCAAGCATGTTCAAAATGAATAAAAAAGAAAAATATATAATATATAATATATATATATATATATATATATATATATATATATATATATAAATATATATATATATATATATATATATATATATATATATATATATATATATATATGTGTGTGTGTGTGTGTGTATGGGAATGAAGAATTTAAAGTTTTAAATAATAATACAATCCTTATTAAATATTTTACGGGTTAAGATATCAAAGTCGGAAAATATTTAAGTAATATTTTCAAAACTTTTTGATAAGAAACGCTAGTATTGCATGACCTGACGTCAAGAGGGCACTATCAACTATCTTGTGATATCTCATTTCATAGATATTTCAATTCTCCATCCATTCTTTTTTATTTATAGAAATCCGATTAGTCGTTTCTGAGTAATCAATAGTCTACTTCACATGTACCATTTTTTCTTGAAAATATGAAAATTTTTATATAGTCTCCAATAATTACGATCAAGGTGTCATTCGATTCGTATTGTCACGTAGAAAGTTTAAGGAAAAGTTCAAAAAGCGCTGAAAAATATTACGAATGTTATATGTTATGTTTTTTTTTAATATCTCAAAAATATTCGAAATTTTTCAATTTAAAAACAAGATCCAAAAAGATTATCAAAATTGCTAAATAAAATGTTTGACTCCCGGGACTGTACCTCTATTATTTATGATCTGATTATTCATGATTATGCTATCTGACACAGCAAAAAAAAATTATTTTAACATATTGAATATGAAAATTGAGGAATAAAATTGAGGAATACATCAATGAACAATAATCCATCGTTGAGAAAATGTTATTCCAATTTTTCCATTAATTACGTATTATTTAATTAATAATTTTTCATTAACTGAAAGTTAACATGGAAAACCTGATAATTAACAAACTGAAACCCTAGAATTTTTTTTACTTCGTGAAGTTATTCTCTATAGTCTAATGAATAGATCGCCTTCGCAAAACTTACAAAATTTTTATTTTCCACTTTTTTATTAACAATTGAACATTAAAAATTAAAAAAAAAGAATGTAAAACTTTGTTTTCTCAATCTTTATTGTTTCGATGTCTAACGATGTCTACTTGAATATTTTTTTTTATTTTTGACTTGTTCAAAAATTGTTATGAACTAATACATTGTTCATGGGTAAACCTAAAATTTATTTTTCGTAATTAACTCATCAATGAGGATTATGATTTTTAGGGAAAATAGGGTTCCCTAAAAAATTCATTTGTTGTTAAAAAATGCGTTTATTTTTTAAAAACCGTTTTTTGCGACCAAGTATTGAAATTAAGGAATCATAAATTCCTTCATTCCTTCATCATAAAAAAATGTTTTTTATTTGTTGATTTGAAAAACAATTTGTTTTTTGGAAAAGAAAGTTTTTGGCCTTCTACTACTCCATCTCGATACAAAAAATGAGGGAATCTTCCAAAGAAAGGAATGAAGTAATCAATTTGAAAATAAATAACTCTATACGTGGATGTGTAGATCATGCAAAGAAGTAACTTTCAGACACAAACTGAAAGAAAGTCCTCCTGAAACAGCTACTTTCATATAAACATTGAATTACAGGAAAGAAAAAATTCTTTCGAAACAAATACTTCTATATGATCACTGAATTAATTATACAGAAGATACTTTTCTTTACTCAGTTTGTATATCAAACATTAGTTGTGGAATAAGATCAGATATCATCCACATGAGTTCTACTTTAAATGAATGGTAACAAATTGTACTCACATGGAACACTGTCATCCTCACAGGTATACATCGATGTTTCGCCGTAATTTTGTAAATGAAATAAATATTTTCATTAATTTTTTTAATACTCAATTGAATAATAAAATTAGCCATGTATATTTTTTTTTCTATTTTTTTATAACTTTCAATATTATTATACCTTGAAACTTGCCTTTTTCATCCACTCTTCTGTTTTTTAATTCATAAAAGCTCTTAAACTATTGCATATATGATAATAATGCTACAAGTATTTTTTGTTTATTATCAATTCATTAACAATTTCAGCTTTTCATTAAAGCTCTATTAGTCATTTAATTATTGACCATTGTTTATAAAAAAAATTTTTCCTAGTCTTCTCAATGCACAACTATTTTTATTTTATTTTCATCTTTCATTATTGGCTGACACAAAGTAGGATTTTTTCATTAACTATATAGTTTACAATTGTAATGAAATATAGTCAAATAGATCTTATAAAATTATAATAAGGAATTATATTAGGACAATCAAAAATTGAATGGATATCATTTTTAAATTCATTTAATCATATTATGTACAGTTTACAAATGTTTGACTACACTTTTGCAATATTTTGGATCGTTTTTGTGCCGGCGGCTCATCATCTATAATTTCTGCTATATTTTCTTGTCCCGATGTTTCTTGAACTGCCTCATTGTCGTCTTCCAGTATTGGTTGGCAGTATTCTTCAACACCCATTGGATAATCTTGTACCAAATTGACCGTATAAGGCCAACATGATTTGTTCTTCGGCAACTTCAATGTCTTTAAAAGATGCATCGGGATTGTAGAAAATGTCCACGTATTGCACCAGCTGATCATTTTTATTTATTATATCTAACAATGTTTTCCCCTGCTTTAAATAGCGCTCGTTTTATCTCATCCTGTAAAAGCATGCGCAAACAGAATAATATTTTTCAAGTGTTGATTATGATGATTTTCGTAAATAACATCTAGCTGTTTCGTTGAAGCTCACGTTTCCCACATTGTAATATTTGATTTTTCCGGTGTCAATGCTATCATTAAAGCGACAAGGTCAACGTCGGTCCCAATTGCAAGATTTTTTTTAATCTGGATTTTTTTCTGCAAGGTATATTGCAGTTCGAATGATGAGTGTATCAGCATCTCCTTTTGCTTGTTTAAACGCATCTTTTAGCAACAAATAATTTTTTTAAAGAACCGTTTTTTTTCTGAGAATCAAAATTTCCATCAATAAGTATATAACGAAAAAAACATTTTTAGATTTACTCGTAAACAATGTATTTGTTTGTAACAAATTTCTAATCAGTAAACAGTAAAAAACAGTAAAAAATAAAAATAATATTTAGCTTTCGAGTAGTAGCTTTGAGAAGTAGCTTTTAACCGTTAGACATCGAAACAATCAAGATTTAAAAAAAAACAATTTACTTTTTTTCAATTTTTAATTGTTAACAAAAAAGGGGAAAATCAAAATTTTGTCATTTTTGCAACGACAATCCATTCATTAGCCTATTGTAAATAACTTCACAAAGTGAAAAGATTCTAGGGTTTTAGTTTATTTATCAGGGTTTTTATGTTAACTTTCAGTTTATAAGAAATTATTAATTAACGAATGCATAATTATTGGAAAAATTGTGTGACTGCAGATTATTGTTCAATGATGTCCCGACTCCGGGAGTCGGAACTTTTTTTTAGCAAGTTCGATGATCTTTTTATAAAATTCGAAATTTTCGAGTATTTTTCGAGAAATTCAAAAAACAACAGACCTCATTTTTTTTACTAATTTGTTTATAACTTCTGTAATTTTTTAGCGCCTTTTCGAACTTTTCCTTAAATTTTCTATGTGACAGTACGAATTGAATGACACCTTGATCGTCGTAATTTTATAACAAAATGGTACATTTGAACTAAACTACAACTTATATATTCATTTCAATCATCTATAAACAAACGATAAATATCATAATTTCAAAAAAAAATATATTCAAAACCCAACCCAGGTAATTCCAATAAATGTGAAAAATGTTTACTATTTACTTTCTGATAATGATGAAATTTGTTAACAAATTAATTATGGAATGTTTCTTGGTTAATTTCATTAGGAGCACTTCTTATTCCAACCATGAGCTCTAGAATAGCCTGCGGTTGTGTAACGTATACTTTAAATTTCACAAATCTTCACAAAATATCTAAGGGTGTCACATCAGGTGATTACCTGATTAGCGCTAGATTAGCGAGTGATTCTGAGGTTTGGAAAATTGACATCTATCCATTTTAGAATCAGCCTATCGTAATAAAAAGGTACCTATCTGAAACGTTACACCTAATATAACGTCTCTAGATGTTTTTAAGGGGAGATGTGACATCTAATGCTCTCATCCTATCGTTAATACTCTAATGGAAATGTATTCGCAAATAACGAGAGATTCAAAATCGTCGATTTAACATTCAAGAATAAGAGAAAAAATGAAATTATGAAATCCCACAACCATCTTTAGGAAGAAAAACTGCGCCTGTTGATGAAAATTACATACTTGTAATTATTTTATTTAAAGAAAGAAATGCGCCAACCCTTGACAAAATAATGGGAGTCTTGAAAGAAGCCAAAGTTTATCTCCGATGATAGGCAAAAAAAATGAGGAACAATTCGAAGAAATTAAATTTCGGCTGAGGAAAACAAAATAGAATATGACTTTTGATCGAAAATGACGAAATTATTTGCCGAAAGAAGAATTATCTCAGGCCGATGAGAGAGTTTCGACGTGAGAATAGAAATATTCATAATCTGGAAGAAACTTAGCTTAACGAAGAATATACCTCTGGAAAGATGTTTCAAGACAAAAACATTACAAGTTTACGTCAAGCATTTTCAGAGGGCTGGTATACCGGAGATTATAGGCGCTTCGTGGAAGAAGAACAATATATTTATTTAAATAAGTAACCCTAATATATAATATTATATAAAACATATTACTAACATTATAGAAATTGAAAATTATTATAAAAAAACTTAAAATGTAGATATAGTTCAAAATTGAAAATAAAAATTTCTAGTTTGAAAAATAACTACATATGCTATTAAAAATACATTGCCATATAAGTGCAGCTCCAATACAATAATAAATAGAAAAAAACAACATATATAAAATGTAGATATAGTTCAAAATTGAAAATGAAAATAAAAATTTCTAGTTTGAAAAATATCGACATATGCTATTAAAAATACATTGCAATATAAGTGCAGCTCCAGTACAATGACAAATAGAAGAAAACAACATACAAATACTAGCATTATGGATGGATTTCAATAACTGTTTATTAAAAATACCTAATGATGACCTAGGTTTAATTACATTTGGTAATTTATGGTATGTATCAAACCCTTTGAAAAATAAAGAATTCATAGCACTTTCCCTATTTGTTATGCATAAATGCAAATCAGTATGATTTCTTGTGGCATATTTGTTCACTTCAAAATTCAGACTAAGAAATTCAGAAAAATATGAAGGATTTCATATATAAATATAAATTTCATATATAAATGTCATAGTTAAGTAATACAACCGTAAAGAAACTGGTAGCCACCGCAAAGTTTGTAACATGATTCCGATTTCAGTGAATCTATTCACTTTTAGAACAATTCGCATACCGCGATTTTGAAGTTTTTGTAATTGAGATGTTTGATTTAGATCAAACAAGAAACTAATGGAAGCACAGTAATCACAATGTGGTTGGATAATCGCATTGTATACAGTATTTTCAGACTTAGTGGATAATTTACCAGAAATTCTTGCAAAGAAATATAGGTTTTTAGATATTTTTTACATATATAATCGAGATGATTGCCAAAAAGTAATAAATTTTCTAACTGAAATCCAAGATATTTGATACATGACACAATTTCAATGTACCTATTCATTATCGATTTGTAGATTTACCTCATTTAAATCAAGGTTGTTCCATTTATATTTTGTTGTCTTAATCATTCCTTTAGTTTTCATTTTATTCAGTTTTAATTTATTTGCCATGAGGTACTCATTTACATCCTTTAATGCAGCATACATTTCATCAATACTTTTATCTAAGCTTGTATTGGAAAACGAAAGGGACTGATTCATACCCACACTGGAATTGTTGTTTATTGATGTTTGAATCAAAGAATTTTGGAGATGTGTTATTTTGAGGAAATGATATACCTCATTTCACCTAACTCTGTGATTGCGATGAATAATGCAATTTAACATTCCAGAACAGCGAATATCATCAAGTGGCTTCGAGTTTGATGATTTATTATTCTGCGTTTGCCCTCTCATCATTGCGAACTTAATTCCATTGAATTATTTTGGGCTCAAATAAAGGGTTTCGTTGCAAGTATAAACACGACATTTAATATGCATTCAATATGATATAAAGAAAGGAGATAACATATGGAAATCAGATCATTCAGTTGAGGAAATTGTAGAACATTTAATCATAACATTCAACAAAGATTCATCGGATTTGTAACAATAATAATTGTATATAAATAAGTATAATTAAATACCAGAACGCTCGCCATTGTAGGTAATAAAATGAAACATTATAAAACATTTTGTTTACGAACATTTTTCTATATAAAAATAGGGTAAACCTGGTATTACTCTCTACTATTCGGAAACAGAGTACTTATATTACTGTTACTTATATTATTTACAATAATGTTTGAACATATAAAAACTTTTTATGGATATATAATTTCTTTAGCTATTTTCTATAGACTTTTCCAATATCATGTGTTTGATCTAATTGAAATACTACTATTATTATTATTATCTAACGTGAAGTGGGCGATCGGATAACTGATCTTTATTCTGGTTACGTTCTCATTGCCGAGAATAAATTGAAACACTATTTTGGTAAAAAAAAAAAAAAAAATATTTTTCATATGTCCAATCTTCAAAAATAATGAAAAACAAATTAAACCTCCAATTGAACAAGCAACACTTGACTTGTTTGTGTAATACAGGACCGGTTCTAGTCAAGAGCAGATACAAAAAAAACTCTAGGGGCTAGTACTTTCCCAAAATTGAAACAAAATTGCCAAAAAACCGAGATAGTTTTTTTCTGAATGTCTGGATGATTGGAATGAATTAACGATTCACTGAATTTGAGAATCTCATATTTACGTTTTACTTGTTGAAAGTTTTTCATTTTCAACCTTTTCAATATGAGCGTAATTATCAACAAATTGAATTGATCTTTTTCGATTATCTTTTGAAAAGTTGTAAATCTGAAAATATAATCACTTTTAAAGGTGAAAGTTTACAAATATTCCTTTGTTCTGTTTCTACATTATCATGAGAATTTTATTATGATGTATTGGTGTACATGTGACCGAAGAATTTCTAATCGCAATGTTTATGTTTAAGATAAATATTTTCAAAATAAAAATAGAAATATATTGAACATTAATTGCTAACTTCACTGAAACGAACGATACGCTAAACTGAATAAAAAATGTTCACTTGTTTAATAATAATATTAAATGAAACAACTCACCACTTGAAATAATTGTCAGGAACCAAAAATGCAAAATCAACTATAAAAGAACACTTCTACCTGTGATGTACACTTCTTCTAGTTACTTTATATGCTCATCAGGGCAGGTACTGACTATTCTCCCACCTTTATCATTTGCAATTAACCTACCAAGAAATATTTTTACGAGCCCTAACTCTAGGCACAGGAAATTCAACAACTGATAAAAACCATTTCGAGGAAAAGAATTTTCTGTTAGTTATCATATTGATACTACCAACTAGAGTTATTTAAATATTATTCTCAAAGTTACATAAATAGTATTATAGTGAAAGATCAAACATATTTGAAATTTTTCAAAATTAGCAGTCATGTAGGTATTACGATCGGAAATAGACTAGTGATAATCTTCAAATGAGTCACGTATGAAAATAATTTTCAACCTTTGTTTAAAAGTGGTTGACAATGGTTCATCGTGAATTTCACTAGATCAGACTCCAATGTTTAATATAATTCAAAATATGATTTGAAATCTATGAAAGAAAAGAGTGAAAAGAAATTAAAATAAAATAAAAATAAGCAAAAAATCAAAATTTAACAACTGAAAAAGAAATATAAAATTAAAAAAGATTTCAAACCAAGTTACTTCTCGACGTTTCGATTGTTAGTATCCACAATCGTTTTCAGATGATGACAGGACTATTCCTCCCAGATATAGCAATTTGAAGATCAATCGCACGTTTTCATCCCACTAAGTTCTTACCAGATAATCATGGGTTGTCACTCTAGAATAATTAACATCTAGAATCTATTGTTCTGTTTTTCACTTGGTTTTTCACTTCGAATAAGTATATTCACCTGTATTTGCCTTTCACTAGTTAATGAAATGACTGTATTCGCTCTTTTCGGGTAATTTTTTAGTGGCAATCGAAATAAATGTATTAGTAAGTTTCAAAAAAATGTTTCTCACAAATCTTTGAAATTTTCTTCAGCATTTCATAGACCATTTTTTTTAAGAACAGAAAAATTATAGGAACTTTCTACGTTGATCAAAAAGTGTAAATTTTGAGTATCGGATATAACTGTAGGTTATTGTACCTGCCGTTTCCTCGCTATCCAGAAAAGGCTGAAATTCCTACTAGTCCGGTCAAATTAGACTAAAAAATAAGAGTGAAGGTACATAAATTTACAACAAGCTGCAAATGCATGAAATTGTGCAAAACATAGTCAAAAATATTATTTTGAAATTCCGAATGATTGCGATGCCTGGAAAAAATTTATTCGAGGTCAAAGGTCAAAAATCTCGAAAAAAATTGGTTTTTCGCAACTTTCAGGAAAACAGTAAGTTTCATCATAAAATAACTTTCAATGAAAATTGTAAATCATAGAATTCTCTACAAAAAAGTATCGATACTTTTTTCTTAGAGCCACCGTTTCTGAGATACGACGAGTCAAAAAGTTGTAAAAGTTGTAATCATCATTATATGCATAAGCTCATTTAAAGTGCGTTAAAGAAATGCTCCCTTATTTTCACGCATCTGAACATTTTGCTACTTCTGCACACCTTTACTTGCAGGATAATATGCAACAATTAAAAAATTTAATACATCCCGAAGTGTACGAAAAATTTAGTGAAGGTGTTTTTACTGTCAAACGGTCAGACAAATCATGTTGTCGAACTCCAATGGACATGGTTATCGAGAAGTCTATGATGAAAGCTGTGAAGACCGATGGAGGTATTGCTCGAGGGAGACGTACGAAAGAGAGTGTTATAAGTAAATGGGTTTATAGTATGCATGCAATGAATACAGTATGTGTATAAAAGTTCACGAAGAAAAAGTACCTGTTGACCCTGTATTATTGTTCCAGCGCATGAGCATTACTGCAGCATTTCAAGATGAAATTGAGAAATATTTTGAATATGAATTGGCTCCCTACCCTTTATCGTTATTTGATGACCTCGGAATGCGTAAAACACAAAAGTCTGCCATTTACGATTGTTTCCAACAGGTCAATATTGAAATTAACAATACTGATACGATATACATCATTAACGTTGGATACTTACTACAGCGTGTTGTGTGGGATAGTGAAGAAACATTTAGCATTATTTTAAATAAATACGTTCAGTATGTACGTATACATTTTGGTGCCAGAATTACGGTCGTATTTGATGGCTATGATGATTACACGAGAAATATCAAAGCTGCAGAACAACGTCGTCGAACTTTAGCAACATTTTCATCTTCCCATATTCTATTTGATGAACTTATGACAGGTCCTACCAGTCAACAGAAATTTTTTGCAAATACTCACAACATTTCAATGTTGAAGAATAAGTTTATGGGCGAAAATATATTGGTTAAACAGGCTGATAACGATGCTGACGTACTGATATTTGAACACCTATAGAGCAATTTAATTTGACAAATACAACTATTGATGTTGGTGAAGATGTAGACTTACTCGTACTTCTTACTGCTCGAACTCCACCTGAAAAAACTATTTTCTTTCTAAAGCCAGCAAAAGCTCAAAGTCAAACCGAAATATATTCTTCAAAAAGTTTATCTAGCAAAGAGTCAAAATCATGTACTATGTCTACATGCAATAACTGGCTGTGATATGACGTCTGCATTTTACAGGAGAATTAAAGCAACATTCTTCAAAATGTTTGAAAAGCAAGATTTTGTTCAATGTGCTGAAGTTTTCAAAAAAAGTAATTCGACTCAACAAGAAATTATCACCAACGGGATTCAGTTTCATCTTTCTATGTACAAAGCTCCGAAAAAAAACACCTACTTAGATAAGTATAAAGATTGAATTTACAAAATATCGAGCATATGATACTTTTTGTGAGACGTCTGTAGACGGATAACACAGTTCTAAACAACTATTTTATATATATTATAGAAATACTTCATAAATCGTCATATATACATATATAAATTTTGTTTAGTTTTCAAATAAGTACTTTCTCAGTTTATAAACATATACAGGGCGTTCCAACGAAAATTTGAACTCCTCCTGTGAGTCAGAAACGGACGTGTAATGAAAAATTTCAAAGAACACGTCAATTTTCATTTCTAGGGGGACTAATTCTGATATGGAAATCATACCCGAAACTTTATCCCCCTGCGATAGGCAACTACCCATTTTTTCAATGGCATGGAGGGTCGAGTAATACATCCTTTGAAGAAAGAATTCACGATTATACAGTCTTACACACTACCGTCGAAAAATCTCAGGGTACGTTTGAATATGATGCTGTCGAAATAACCGCTCACAACTCCAAAATCCGCGTAAACTGTTTTTACAGACCACCATCTTCCAACATTCTGTAATTCATATATAATATGGAACTATTTCTTGATTCAAACCTCTTGTATCGTTTGTGGTGATTTTAATTTCAACTTCTATAAGAATTCCACTGATGGAAATGCAAGTTATCTGCGTAATTTATTTGCCTCATACGGATTGAATCAATGTATTTTCGATTACACAAGAATACAAGGCAATAGCATGTCTACGGTGAACAATATTTTTTCCTCTACATCCAACATCTCTAATTCCACCGTCAGTCACATATATTTCTCGGATCATGCACTCCAATATATAGTTTTACCAATCACCGCTCCTACTGTAAAGATAACCAATTATTCTCTCAAAAGATCCTTCTGTGATCAAAACATTCATTTTTTGAATGCTTTATTGGCTCGTGAGGATTGACTATCTATATACTCCAGCAACTGTAATGCTGATGAAAAATTCTCTATTTTTTATGACTCATTTCTCAACCTATTCGATAAAGCCTTTCCTCAGGAATTACATCAAACCAATACACCTCAAAAATCTAATAACAATAAACCTTGGATAACTAAGGAGATCGTTAATGAAGAAAAATTACTCAGAGATATTTTCCACATCAGTAAAATCCGATCTGATGAAATCATTAACCAACAATATAAATTACATTTGAAACAGCATCGACAAAAGATAGAAACTTCAAAGAAGTCTTACTTCAGCCACAAATTTCTTGAAGCCACTAATAAATCTAAGGTTGCCTGGACTATAATCAAACAGAATTCCGCATTCGATAAAAAAGCCAATTCTTGCCAAAATATGTTATTGATGAAAATGAATTATCTGTAAAGGAGGGTGTTGATATCTCCCAAATATTCAGCGATTATTTCTTGAATTCTGTCCAAAAATTAGTCAAAGAAACATCTCCTATTTCAGTAAATAACTGTGACATAAACTCCAACTCACTTTTTTTATATCCTCTGGATGAAACAGAACTACTCGAGATAGTGAAGTCGATATCTTTTAAGACTTCCAGTGGCGTGAATGAAGTACCTTACAACCTCTTGTTCAAGGTGGTTGAAAATTTGATCAAACCCCTCTTATACCTCATTAATGTCTCCTTAGTCGAAGGCATATTCCCTACTCGACTCAAACATGCAATAATAGTGCCTATCCATAAGAAAAATTACAAGCACTCGGTTTACAATTACAGAGGAATTGCGTTACTGTCTGCATTTTCCAAAATATTCGAGAAAACTTATCAAAGAAGACTCCTCTCTTTTTGCAAGAAGTATAAAATCATCCCAGACTGTCAATATGGCTTCCAAACTGGCAAGTGCACTCAGGATGCCACGATGAATTTAGTCACTGAAGTCATTTCTAATCTCGATAGATTTGAAGAAACAATAAGTGTTCTATTCGACTTGTCACGAGCTTTCGACACTGTTGATCACGATTTACTTTTGAGCAAGCTGTTTTGTCTAGGAATTCGTGGCTCAATTAGTTGAGATCTTATCTGCATTCAGAATGCAAAGTATGAGGGTTAAACTGGAGGCTGGCACCTTCCACTCTAGAACCTGTGTCTTTCCCACCGGTGTTCTCCAGCATCCTAGGACCTATTCTCTTCCTTTTATTCGTACATGACCTCAACAACAGTAATCGTCAACATTGTATAGTGCAATTTGCCGATAATTCTTCGTTCACTCTGAAGTCTTCAGATTATGAGGGATTGTCGTGTCAGGCCAATCAAGCAGTTGCTAATATGTAAAAATATTGTTCTCAAAATGGTCTCATTTTGAACAACTAAACTAATGCAATCGTCTTTTCACTACATGAGAATGATCGCAGTGTTCTGGTCAAAATAAATGGCAAGTCAATACAACAAACCTCATCTGTGAAATTTTTAGGTTTGAACATTGATGCTCAACTCTCTTGGAACAAACACATTGATTATATTTTGAGTAAAATGTCGAAACATTGTTTTGTAATTCGTAATCTCCGTAATTTTGTTCCATTGAATATATTGAAGAGCTATTACTATGCTTATATTCAATCTTCATTCAGTTATTGTCAAATCAACTTTGGTAACTGTGCAAGAATAAACGAATTACTGTTAGCTCAAAAAAAAATAGTGAAAACAATGTGTTTCAAAAAATATGATGACTCATGTAGGGAGCTCTTTACCGATTTGGATATTTTAACTATTATTTCACTATATATATTCAACTGTGTTGTTTATGTCAAAACTCATCTCATTTGAATCAATAGATAAAATTTGACTCGCCACAGGATATACGTTAAGATCTAACTATAATTTTATTGTTCCCCACCATAAATTGACGAAAGCAGCAAACGGCCCTAATTATGCCCATCATGTTATACAATAAACTACCTTACTAGCCTTATGCATTGCTACGAGAGTAGTGAGCTCGCGCGAAGAGGGTACATGGCGAGATTGCATTCTCTGTGGTGTGAAACACATCCGGAGCATGCCGCCTTTTCCGCCCAAAATCTTAGGGATTACGTATCCTATCTTCGGCGGCAGGGCTATATAGCTCCTCCCCAGCCTGCTAACGAAGTGGTAGAAGTGGCAGTTCTACCACCCGTTGGCACGGCTGGAGAAGAGACTCGCACCATACCACTAATGGAGACGACAATCAGAACACGCAGGGCGCTCCACAGAATTAGGCCCCTGAAGCCACAAGAACTGGCTTGTTTGGATGCGGAGGTTCATAGTGTTCTAACAGAAGAGGCTGACATCTGGCAAATCAACACCGCCGTGTATAACGTCTTCCAATCGCTTTCCGAATCGGAAGGACGGAATTCCGTCGGCGAGACAACACGCGTCTCGTATCCAATGTGTGATGGACTACAGGGCGGCCAATAGGCCGCCCGCAGTGCGGCGAGTAGCCGCCAATCTACGACGTATCCATCACACTCTGGGCCAAGGCGTGCTGTTGACCACCAAACAGCACTGCCTTGATAGGATACGAATGCTAGTGGCTGCTAAGAAGTCACTAGTGAGGCGAGCCAGAAGTATCGCGGAAAATCTTAGGTTCCGCGAGAAACCTTCTCGCTTATTCCAAGAGCCTCCACGTGTTGTGGATAATCCGCCGACTGCTGATCAGGTGGAATCCTTCTAGAAGGATATCTATGAACACCCGCAGTCACTCAACTTAGACACTCCAGCCCTAGCGCAGTTCGAAGCTTTCAACAGAGAGCTTCGACAGCCTGAGCTCAATGAACTGCGCAACCCGATAACCCCGGATGACGTTCGAAGAGACCTTGTTGGTTCCAAGAACTTTGCTGCTCCAGGCCCAGATGGGTTGAACACTTATTGGTGGAAAAAACTACCCACCGCCATCTGGCCAGAGTTTTCAACTCATGGCTGGACGGAGGGCAGCCGATTCCGGATTGATTTGTTGAGGGGCGGACCGTTCTCATCCCCAAAAGCGGAGATTTGTCGATTCCTAAGAATTACAGACCGATAACATGCTTGAATTCGTGTTATAAGTTGTTTACAAGCATCTTATACACACGAATACTCACCGCAGTTGACCGAGTGTTCGAACGGATATATGAGCAGAGAGGGTCGAAGAGAGGAGTCGCTGGATGTAAAGAGAACTTGCTCATCGATAGATGTGTAACGCAGGACTCGATACAATATAAGTGTAATCTCTCTATGGCCTGGATCGATTACCGTAAGGCATTTGATACAATTTCGAATGGGCTCATCTTGCATTTGCTCAGATGCCTTGCGGTACCCGATAACATAGTGAGATGCATTGAACAACTGATACCACTTTGGCGAACTCGCTTCACCATAACATCTGGTCAAGCAAGAGTCCAAACAGGGTGGGTCACTTTCAGAAGGGGTGTATTTCAGGGTGATTCCCTCAGTCTCCTTCTCTTCTGCATCTCAGTATTGCCATTATCCGTTGCGCTCAGAAATACTCGAGGGTATAACTGTGGCACCCCCGGAAACCGGAGACACAAGGTCACCCATCTGTTTTATATGGATGATCTTAAACTTTATGCCTCTGGAGAGTGCTATATAACCATCTACGACACTCTTACGGTATTGACGAGACACCGGTGGTGCCCTACGCTCCGGGGGATATTGAATCCGTTGTGGGGAACGAGAATTGCCGAATTTATTGGAACTATTCATTCTCCACCCTCAGGCTCATACAAGCTTATAAGCCTGATGTGGTCCTTCTCGACCACCAGACCAAAACGATATTTGTCGTGGAGTTTTCAGCTCCTGATGAAACGAATATCGTCAGAAAAGAGGAGGAAAAACGGATAAAATATCGATATTTTCTCTTCGAACTCCGCAGATTCTATCCAGATCACTCTGTCAAGATGGTTATTCTGATTATTGGAGTCCTTGGTGGAATGATGTCCTCTCTACTCTCGAATCTTAATATCATACCGGCTTGCCGCACTGAGGCAGAAATCTTAGCCGCACAGATACAGAAGGCTGTCATTCTTGGCTCACTGCGCTTGCTCAGGGCACATGATTCTTGGGAAAAAATATAAAAATTAATGTTTAATCACATTCAAATTACAAA